>NC_058083.1:537566330-537701524 GCF_014858855.1 Bufo gargarizans | reverse complement strand
ATACCGCAGAGCGGCTCCAATGTAACTGTCACCTCTTAAACCGCAGAGCGGCTCCCATGTATACTGTCACCTCTCTATATACCGCAGAGCGGCTCCACATGTATACGTGTCCTCTCTATATACCGCAGAGCGGCTCCACATGTATACTGTCACTCTCTATATACCGCAGAGCGGCTCCACATGTTACTGTCACCTCTCATATACCGCAGAGCGGCTCCACATGTATACTGTGCCTCTCTATATACCGCAGAGCGGCTCCACATGTATACTGTCACCTCTCTATATACCGCAGAGCGGCCTCCACATGTATACTGTGTCCTCTCTATAACCGCAGAGCGGCTCCACATGTATACTGTCACCTCTCTATATACCGCAGAGCGGCTCCACTGTATACTGTCCTCTATATACCGCAGAGCGGCTCCACATGTATACTGTGCCTCTTAATACCGCAGAGCGGCTCCACATGTATACTGTGTCCTTCTATACAGCAGAGCGGCTCCACATGTATACTGTGTCCTCTCTATATACCGCAGAGCCGCTCCACATGTATACTGTGTCCTCTCTATATACCGCGGAGCGGCTCCACATGTATACTGTCACCTCTCTATACAGCAGAGCGGCTCCACATGATTACTGTCACCTCTCTATATACCGCAGAGCGGCTCCAACATGTATACTGTGTCCCTCTATATACCGCAGAGCGGATCCACATGTATTCTGTCACCTCTCTATATACCGCAGAGCGGCTCCACATGTATTCTGTCACCTCTCTATATACCGCAGAGCGGCTCCACATGTATACTGTGTCCTCTCTATATACCGCAGAGCGGCTCCACATGTATACTGTGTCCTCTCTATGTCACCTCTCTATATACCGAGAGCGGCTCCACATGTATTCTGTCACCTCTCTATATACCGCAGAGCGGCTCCACATGTATTCTGTCACCTCTCTATATAGCAGCAGAGCGGGCTCCACATGTATACTGTGTCCTCTCTATATACCGCAGAGCGGCTCCACATGTATACTGTGTCCTCTCTATACACCGGAGAGCGGCTCCACATGTATACTGTCACCTCTCTATACACCGCAGAGCGGTTCCACATGGATACGTGTCCTCTCATATACCGCAGAGCGGCTCCACATGTATACTGTGTCCTCTCATATACCGCAGAGCGGCCAATGTATACTGTGTCCTCTCTATATACGCAGAGCGGCTCCACATGTATACTGCACCTCTCTGTATACCGCAGAGCGGCTCCACATGTATACTGTCACCTCTCTATACACCGCAGAGCGGCTCCACATGTATACTGTGTCCTCTCTATGTCACTCTCTATATACCGCAGAGCGGCTCCACATGTATACTGTCACCTCTCTATATACCGGAGAGCGGCTCCACATGTATACTGTGTCCTCTCTATACACCGGAGAGCGGCCCACATGTATACTGTGTCCTCTCTATATACCGCAGAGCGGGCCACATGTATACTGTGTCCTCTCTATATACCGCAGAGCGGCTCCACATGTATACTGTGTCCTCTCTATACACCGCAGAGCGGCTCCACATGTATACTGTGTCCTCTCTATACACCACAGAGCGGCTCCACATGTATACTGTGTCCTCTCTATACACCACAGAGCGGCTCCACATGTATACTGTGTCCTCTCTATATACCGCAGAGCGGCTCCACATGTATACTGTGTCTTCTCTATATACCGCAAAGCGGCTCCCATGTATACTGTGTCCTCTCTTATACCGCAGAGCGGCTCCACATATTACTGTCACCTCTCTTATACCGCAGAGCGGCTCCACATGTATACTGTGTCCTCTCTATATACCGCAGAGCGGCTCCACATGTATACGTCACCTCTCTATACACCGCAGAGCGGCTCCACATGTATACTGTCCTCTCTATACACCGCAGAGCGGCTCCACATGTATACTGTCACCCTCTATATAGCAGAGCGGCTCCACATGTATACTGTCACCTTCTATATACCGCAGAGCGGCTCCACATGTATACTGTGTCCTCTCTATATACCGCAGAGCGGCTCCACATGTATACTGTCACCTCTATACACCGCAGAGGGCTCCACATGTATACTGTGTCCTCTCTATATACCAGCAGAGCGGCTCCACATGTATACTGTGCTCTCTATACACCGCAGAGCGGCTCCACATGTATACTGTCACCTCTCTGTATACCGCAGAGCGGCTCCACATGTATACTGTCACCTCTCGTATACCGCAGAGCGGCTCCACATGTATATGTCTCCTCTCTGTATACCGCAGAGCGGCTCCACATGTATACTGTCACCTCTCTGTATACCGCAGAGCGGCTCCAACATGTATACTGTCACTCTCTATATACCGCAGAGCGGCTCCACATGTATACTGTCACCTCTCTATATACCGCAGAGCGGCTCCAATGTATACTGTCACCTCTCTATTATACCGCAGAGCGGCTCCACATGGTATACTGTCACCTCTCTATATACCGCAGAGCGGCTCCACATGTATACTGTCACCTCTCTATATACCGCAGAGCGGCTCCACATGTATACTGTGTCCTCTCTATACACCGGAGAGCGGCTCCCATGTATACTGTCACCTCTCTGTATACCGGAGAGTGGCTCCACATGTATACTGGTCCTCTCTATATACCGCAGAGCGGCTCCACATGTATACTGTCACCTCTCTCTATGTCACCTCTCTATATACCGCAGAGCGGCTCCACATGTATACTGTCACCTCTCTATATACCGCAGAGCGGCTCCACATGTATACTGTGTCTCTATACACCGCAGAGCGGCTCCACATGTATACTGTCACCTCTCTATACACCGCAGAGCGGCTCCACATGTATACTGTCACCTCTCTATACACGCAGAGCGGCTCCAATGTATACTGTCACCTCTCTATAGACCAGCGGAGCGCCACATGTATACTGTCCTCTCTTATACCGCAGAGCGGCTAACATATATACTGTGTCCTCTATCGATACCGCCAGAGCGGCTCCACATGATACGGTCTCCTCTATATACGCAGAGCGGCTCCATGTATACGGTCTCCTCTCTATATACCGCAGAGCCGCCTCACATGTACTGTAGCCTCTTATATACCGCAGAGCGGCTCCACATGTATACTGTCCTCTCTGTATACCGCAGAGCGGCTCCATGTATACTGTCACTCTCTATACACCAGCAGAGCGGCTCCACATGTATACTGTCACCTCTCTATATACCGCAGAGCGGCTCCACATGTATACTGTCACTCTCTATATACCGCAGAGCGGCCCACATGTATACTGTCACCTCTCTATATACCGCAGAGCGGCTCCACATGTATACTGTCACCTCTCTATACCGCAGAGCGGCTCCACATGTATACTGTGTCCTCTCTATATACCGCAGAGCGGCTCCACATGTATACTGTCACCTCTGTATACCGCAGAGCGGCTCCACATGTATACTGTGTCCTCTCTGATACCGCAGAGCGGCTCCACATGTATACTGTCACCTCTCATATACGCAGAGCGGCTCCACATGTATACTGTGTCCTCTCTATATACCGCAGAGCGGCTCCACATGTATACTGTCACCTCTCTATAACGGAGAGCGGCTCCACATGTATACTGTCACCTCTCTATATACCGGAGAGCGGCCACATGTATACTGTGTCCTCTCTATATACCGCAGAGCGGCTCCACATGTATACTGTCACCTCTCTATACACCGCAGAGCGGCTCACATGTATACTGTCACCTCTTTATACCGCAGAGCGGCTCCACATGTATACTGTCACCTCTATATATACCGCAGAGCGGCTCCACATGTATACGTGTCCTCTCTATACACCGCAGAGCGGCTCCACATGTATACTGTGTCCTCTCTATACACCGCAGAGCGGCTCCACAGTATACTGTGTCTCTCTATACACCGCAGAGCGGCTCCACAGTATACTGTCACCTCTCTATACACCGCAGAGCGGCTCCAATGTATACTGTCACCTCTCTATATACCGCAGAGCGGCTCCACATGTATACTGTGTCCTCTCTATATACCGCAGAGCGGCTCCACATGTATATGTGTCCTCTATATACCGCAGAGCGGCTCCACATGTATACTGTCACCCTCTATACACCGCAGAGCGGCTCCACATGTATACGTGTCACCTCTCTATATACCGCAGAGCGCTCCAATGTATACTGTACCTCTCTATATACCGCAGAGCGGCTCCACATGTATACTGTCAACCTCTCTATATACCGCAGAGCGGCTCCACATGATACTGTCACCTCTCTATATACCGCAGAGCGGCTCCACATGTATACTGTGTCCTCTCTATATACCGCAGAGCGGCTCCACATGTATACTGTCACCTCTCTATATACCGGAGAGCGGCTCCAACATGTATACTGTGTCCTCTCTATATACCGCAGAGACGGCTCCACATGTATACTGTGTCCTCTCTATATGTCACCTCTCTATATACCACAGAGCGGCTCCACATGTAATTCACTCTTCTCTATGTCACCTCTCTATTATACCGCAGAGCGGACTCACATGATACGTCACCTCTCTATACACGCGAGAGCGGCTCCCAATGTATACTGTCACCTCTCTATATACCGGAGAGCGGCTCCACATGTGATACTGTCACCTCTCTGTATAACCGCAGAGCGGCTCCACATGTATACTGTGTCCTCTCTATATACCGCAGAGCGGCTCCACATGTATACTGTCGCCTCTCTATATACCGCAGAGCGGCTCCACATGTATACTGTCACCTCTCTGTATACCGCAGAGCGGCTCCACATGTATACTGCTCACCTCTCTGTATACCGCAGAGCGCTCCACAATATATACTGTGTCCTCTCTATATACCGCAGAGCGGCTCCACATGTTAAAAAAATTTAAATAACGGTCCCTCCTCCTCTCTATATACCGCAGAGCGCTCAACAATGTATACGGTCGCCTCTCTATATACCGCAGAGCCGCTCCACATGTATACTGTCGCCTCTCTATATACCGCAGAGCGGCTCCACATGTATACTGTCCACCTCTCTGTATACCGACAGAGCGCTCCACATGTATACTGTCACCTCTCTATACACCGCAGAGCGCTCCACATGTATAATGTCACCTCTCTATATACCGCAGAGCGGCTCCACATGTATACTGTCACCTCTCTATATACCGCAGAGCGGCTCCACATGTATACTGTCACCTCTTATATACCGCAGAGCGGCTCCACATGTATACTGTCACTCTCTAATACCGCAGAGCGGCTCCACATGTATACTGTGTCCTCTCTATATACCGCAGAGCGGCTCCACATGTATACTGTCACCTCTCTGTAGATACAGAGCGGCTCCACATGTATACTGTGTCCTCTCTGTATACCGCAGAGCGGCTCCACATGTATACTGTCACCTCTTATATACCGCAGGCGGCTCCACAGTATACTGTGTCCTCTCTATATACCGCAGAGCGGCTCACATGTATACTGTCACCTCCTATATACCGGAGAGCGGCTCCACATGTATACTGTCACCTCTCTATATACGGAGAGCGGCTCCACATGTATACTGTGTCCTCTCTATATACCGGAGAGCGGCTCCACATGTATACTGTGTCCTCTTATACAACCGCAGAGCGGCTCCACATGTATACTGTCACCTCTCTATATACCGCAGGGAGCGGCTCACATGATACTGTCACCTCTCTAGATACCGCAGAGCGGCTCCACATGTATACTGTCACCTCTCTATATACCGCAGAGCGGCTCCACATGTATACTGTCACCTCTCTATATACCGCAGAGCGGCTCCTTCCCTGTATACTGTGTCCTCATCTATATACCGCAGAGCGGCTCCACATGTATACTGTCACCTCTCTATATACCGCAGAGCGGCTCCACATGTATACTGTGTCCTCTCTGTATACCGCAGAGCGGCTCCACATGTATACTGTCACCTCTCTATACACGCAGAGCGGCTCCACATGTATACTGTCACCTCTCTATACAACCGCAGAGCGGCTCCACATGTATACTGTCACCTCTCTATATACCGCAGAGCGGCTCCACATGTATACTGTGTCCGTCTCTATACACCGCAGAGCGGCTCCACATGTATACTGTCACCTCTCTATACACCGCAGAGCGGCTCCACTGTATACTGTCACCTCTCTATATACCGCAGAGCGGCTCCACATGTATAACTGTCTCCTCTCTATACACCGCAGAGCGGCTCCACATGTATACTGTTCACCTCTCTATATACGGAGAGCGGCTCCACATGTAATACTGTCTCACTCTCTATATACCGCAGAGCGGCTCCACATGTATACTGTGTTCCTCTCTATGTCACCTCTCTATTAACCGCAGAGCGGCTCCACATGTATACTGTGTCCTCTCTATATACCGAGAGCGGCTCCACATGTATACTGTCACCTCTCTATATAACCGCAGAGCGGCTCCAACATGTATACTGTGTCCTATCTATACACCACAGAGCGGCTCCACATGTATACTGTCACCTCTCTATATAACCGCAGAGCGGCTCCACATGTATACTGTGTCCTCTCTATATACCGCAAGCGGCTCCACATTGTTACTGTCACCTCTCTATACACCGCAGAGCGGGCTCCACATGTATACTGTGTCCTCTCTATATACCGCAGAGCGGCTCCACATGTATACTGTGTCCTCTCTTTTATACCGCAGAGCGGCTGCTCCACATGTATACTGTGTCCCTCTCTATATACCCGAGAGCGGCGCCACATGTATACTGTCACCTCTCTATATACCGCAGAGCGGCTCCACATGTATACTGTGTCCTCTCTATGTCACCTCTCTATATACCGCAGAGCGGCTCCACATGTATACTGGGTCCTCTCTATACACCGCAGAGCGGCTCCACATGTATACTGTCACCTCTCTATATACCGGAGAGCGGCTCCACATGTATACTGTCACCTCTCTATATACCGGAGAGCGGCTCCACATGTATACTGTGTCCTCTCTATATACCGCAGAGCGGCTCCACATGTATACTGTGTCCTCTCTATATACCGCAGAGCGGCTCCAATGTATACTGTGTCCTCTACTATACCGCAGAGCGGCTCCACATTGTATACTGTCACCTCTCTATACACCGCAGAGCGGCCTCCACATGTATACTGTGTCCTCTCTATATACCGCGAGCGGCTCCACATGTATACTGTCACCTCTCTATATACCGCAGAGCGGCTCCCACATGTATACTGTCACCTCTCTATACACCGCAGAGCGGCTCCACATGTATACTGTCACCTCTCTATATACCGCAGAGCGGCTCCACATGTATACTGTGTCCTCTCTATACACCGCAGAGCGGCTCCACATGTATACTGTGTCCTCTCTATATACCGCAGAGCGGCTCCACATGTATACTGTCACCTCTCTATATACCGCAGAGCGGCTCCACATGTATACTGTGTCCTCTCTATATACCGCAGAGCGGCTCCACTATGGTATCCTGTCACCTCTCTATATACCGCAGAGCGGCTCCACATGTATACTGTGTCCTCTCTATATACCGCAGAGCGGCTCCACATGTATACTGTGTCCTCTCTATATACCGCAGAGCGGCTCCACATGTATACTGTGTCCTCTCTATATACCGCAGAGCGGCTCCACATGTATACTGTCACCTCTCTATAACGCAGAGCGGCTCCACATGTATACTGTCACCTCTCTATATACCGCAGAGCGGCTCCACATGTATACTGTCACCTCTCTATATACCGCAGAGCGGCTCCACATGTATACTCCTCTCTATACCGCAGGCGGCTCACATGTATACTCTCTATATACCGCAGAGCGGCTCCACATGTATACTGTGTCCTCTCTATATACCGGAGAGCGGCTCCACATGTATACTGTCACCTCTCTATATACCGCAGAGCGGCTCCAGCTGTATACTGTCACCTCTCTATACACCGCAGAGCGGCTCCACAGGTATACTGTGTCCTCTCTATATACCGCAGAGCGGCTCCACAATGTATACTGTCACCTCTCTATATACCGCAGAGCGGCTCCACATGTATACTGTCACCTCTCTATACACCGCAGAGCGGCTCCACATGTATACTGTCACCTCTCTATATACCGCAGAGCGGCTCCACATGTATACTGTGTCCTCTCTATACACCGCAGAGCGGCTCCACATGTATACTGTCACCTCTCTATATACCGCAGAGCGGCTCCACATGTATACTGTCACCTCTCTATATACCGCAGAGCGGCTCCACATGTATACTGTGTCCTCTCTATATACCGCAGAGCGGCTCCACATGTATACTGTGCCTCTCTATATACCGCAGAGCGGCTCCACATGTATACTGTCACCTCTCTATATACCGCAGAGCGGCTCCACATGTATACTGTCACCTCTATATACCGCAGAGCGGCTATGGCGCTCCATGTATACGGTCTCCTCTCTTATACCGCAGAGCGGCTCCACATGTATACTGTCTCCTCTCTGTATACCGCAGAGCGGCTCCACATGTATACTGTCACCTCCTGTATACCGCAGAGCGGCTCCACATGTATACTGTCACCTCTCTGTATACGCAGAGCGGCTCCACATGTATACTGTCATATATACCGCAGAGCGGCTCCACATGTCTGTTCCTATATATACCGCAGAGCGGCTCCACATGTATACTGTCACCTCTCTATACCGCAGAGCGGCCACATGTATACTGTGTCCTCTCTATATACCGCCAGAGCGGCTACATGTATACTGTGTCATCTCTATATACCGCAGAGCGGCTCCACATGTATACTGTCACTCTATTACCGCAGAGCGGCTCCACATGTATACTGTCACCTCTCTATATACCGCAGAGCGGCTCCACATGTATACGGTCTCCTCTATATACCGCAGAGGCTCCACATGTATACTGTCTCCTCTCTGTATACCGCAGAGCGGCTCCACATGTATACTGTCACCTCTCTGTATCGCCGCAGAGCGGCTCCACATGTATACTGTCACCTCTCTATATACCGCAGAGCGGCTCCACATGTATACTGTCACTCTCTATATACCGCAGAGCGGCTCCACATGTATACTGTCACCTCTCTGTATACCGCAGAGCGGCTCCACATGTATACTGTGTCCTCTCTATATACCGCAGAGCGGCTCCACATGTATACTGTCACCTCTCTATATACCGCAGAGCGGCTCCACATGTATACTGTCACCTCTCTATATACCGCAGAGCGGCTCCACATGTATACGGTCCACCTCTCTATATACCGCAGAGGCGTCTTCCACATGTATACTGTCACCTGTCCTATATACCGCAGAGCGCTCCACAATGTATACTGTCACCTGCTCTATATACCGGCAGAGCGGTCTCCACATGTATACTGTCACCTCTCTGTATACCGCAGAGCGGCTCCACATGTATACGTCACCTCTCTGTATACCGCAGAGCGGCCTCCACATGTATAACCTCTCTGATATCCGCAGAGCGCTCCACATGATACTGTCCTCTCTGTATACCGCAGAGCGGCTCCACATGTATACTGTCACCTCTCTGTATACCGCAGAGCGGCTCCACATGTATACTGTCACCTCTCTATACACCGCAGAGCGGCTCCACATGTATACTGTCACCTCTCTGTATACCGCAGAGCGGCTCCACATGTATACTGTCACCTCTCTGTATACCGCAGAGCGGCTCCACATGTATACTGTGTCCTCTCTATATACCGCAGAGCGGCTCCACATGTATACTGTGTCCTCTCTATATACCGCAGAGCGGCTCCACATGTATACTGTCACCTCTCTATATACCGCAGAGCGGCTCCACATGTATACTGTGTCCTCTCTATATACCGCAGAGCGGCTCCACATGTATACTGTCACCTCTCTATATACCGCAGAGCGGCTCCACATGTATACTGTGTCCTCTCTATATACCGCAGAGCGGCTCCACATGTATACTGTCACCTCTCTATACACCGCAGAGCGGCTCCACATGTATACTGTCACCTCTCTATATACCGCAGAGCGGCTCCACATGTATACTGTGTCCTCTCTATATGTCACCTCTCTATATGTCACCTCTCTATATACCGCAGAGCGGCTCCACATGTATACTGTCACCTCTCTATATACCGCAGAGCGGCTCCACCTGTATACTGTCACCTCTCTATACACCGCAGAGCGGCTCCACATGTATACTGTCACCTCTCTATATACCGCAGAGCGGCTCCACATGTATACGGTCTGCTCTCTATATACCGCAGAGCGGCTCCACATGTATACTGTGTCCTCTCTATATACCGCAGAGCGGCTCCACATGTATACTGTCACCTCTCTATACACCGCAGAGCGGCTCCACATGTATACTGTCACCTCTCTATATACCGCAGAGCAGCTCCACATGTATACTGTGTCCTCTCTATATACCGCAGAGCGGCTCCACATGTATACTGTGTCCTCTCTATACACCGGAGAGCGGCTCCACATGTATACTGTCACCTCTCTATATACCGCAGAGCGGCTCCACATGTATACTGTGTCCTCTCTATATGTCACCTCTCTATATGTCACCTCTCTATATACCGCAGAGCGGCTCCACATGTATACTGTCACCTCTCTATATACCGCAGAGCGGCTCCACATGTATACTGTCACCTCTCTATACACCGCAGAGCGGCTCCACATGTATACTGTCACCTCTCTATATACCGCAGAGCGGCTCCACATGTATACGGTCTGCTCTCTATATACCGCAGAGCGGCTCCACATGTATACTGTGTCCTCTCTATATACCGCAGAGCGGCTCCACATGTATACTGTCACCTCTCTATATACCGCAGAGCGGCTCCACATGTATACTGTCACCTCTCTATACACGGCAGAGCGGCTCCACATGTATACTAGTCACCTCTCTATACACCGCAGGAGCGGCTCCACATGTATACTGTCACCTCTCTATATACCGCAGAGCGGCTCCACATGTATACTGTCACCTCTCTGTATACCGCAGAGCGGCTCCACATGTATACTGTCACCTCTCTATATACCGCAGAGCAGCTCCACATGTATACGTCTGCTCTCTATACACCGCAGAGCGGCTCCACATGTATACTGTCCACCTCTCTATATACCGGAGAGCGGCTCCACATGTATACTGTCCACCTCTCTATACACCGCAGAGCGGCTCCACATGTATACTGTCACCTCTCTATATACCGCAGAGCGGCTCCACATGTATACTGTCACCTCTCTATATACCGGAGAGCGGCTCCACATGTATACTGTCACCTCTCTATATACCGCAGAGCGGCTCCACATGTATACTGTCACCTCTCTATATACCGCAGAGCGGCTCCACATGTATACTGTCACCTCTCTGTATACCGGAGAGCGGCTCCACATGTATACTGTCACCTCTCTGTATACCGCAGAGCGGCTCCACATGTATACTGTCTCCTCTCTGTATACCGCAGAGCGGCTCCACATGTATACTGTCTCCTCTCTGTATACCGCAGAGCGGCTCCACATGTATACTGTCACCTCTCTGTATACCGCAGAGCGGCTCCACATGTATACTGTCACCTCTCTGTATACCGCAGAGGCGCTCCACATGTATACTGTCACCTCTCTTTATACCGCAGAGCGGCTCCACATGTATACTGTCACCTCTCTGTATACCGCAGAGCGGCTCCACATGTATACTGTCACCTCTCTATACACCGCAGAGCGGCTCCACATGTATACTGTCACCTCTCTATACACCGCAGAGCGGCTCCACATGTATACTGTCACCTCTCTATATACCGCAGAGCGGCTCCACATGTATACTGTCACCTCTCTATACACCGCAGAGCGGCTCCACATGTATACTGTCACCTCTCTATATACCGCAGAGCGGCCACATGTATACTGTCACCTCTTACACCGCAGAGCGGCTCCACATGTATACTGTCACCTCTCTATACACCGCAGAGCGGCTCCACATGTATACTGTCACCTCTCTATACACCGCAGAGCGGCTCCACATGTATACTGTGTCCTCTCTATATACCGCAGAGCGGCTCCACATGTATACTGTCACCTCTCTATATACCGCAGAGCGGCTCCACATGTATACTGTCACCTCTCTATATACCGCAGAGCGGCTCCACATGTATACTGTCACCTCTCTATACACCGCAGAGCGGCTCCACATGTATACTGTGTCTCTATATACCGCAGAGCGGCTCCACATGTATACTGTCACCTCTCTATACACCGCAGAGCGGCTCCACATGTATACTGTCACCTCTCTATACACCGCAGAGCGGCTCCACATGTATACTGTGTCCTCTCTATATACCGCAGAGCGGCTCCACATGTATACTGTCACCTCTCTATATACGCAGAGCGGCTCCACATGTATACTGTCACCTCTCTATATACCGCAGAGCGGCTCCACATGTATACTGTCACCTCTCTGTATACCGCAGAGCGGCTCCACATGTATACGGTCTGCTCTCTATATACCGCAGAGCGGCTCCACATGTATACTGTCACCTCTCTATATACCGCAGAGCGGCTCCACATGTATACTGTCACCTCTCTGTATACCGCAGAGCGGCTCCACATGTATACTGTCACCTCTCTATATACCGGAGAGCGGCTCCACATGTATACTGTCACCTCTCTATACACCGCAGAGCGGCTCCACATGTATACTGTGTCCTCTCTATAGGTTTCTTCACAGGTGGGAGTGTAATGGGGGGAGTCTTGACTGGCCGGGTGGGAGTGTAACGGGGGAGTCCTGACTGGCCGGGTGGGAGTGTAACGGGGGGAGTCCTGACTGGCCGGGTGGGAGTGTAACGGGGGGGGGGGGTCCTGACTGGCCGGGGGGGGGGGTCCTGACTGGCCGGGTGGGAGTGTAACGGGGGGGGGGGTCCTGACTGGCCGGGAGGGGGGGGGGGTCCTGACTGGCCGGGTGGGAGTGTAACGGTGGGGGGGGGGTCCTGACTGGCCGGGGTGGGAGTGTAACGGGGGGGGAGTCCTGACTGGCCGGGTGGGAGTGTAACGGGGGGGGGGGAGTCCTGACTGGCCGGGTGGGAGTGTAACGGGGGGGGGGGAAGTCCTGACTGGCCGGGTGGGAGTGTAACGGGGGGAGTTCTGACTGGCCGGGTGGGAGTGTAACGGGGGGAGTCCTGACTGGCCGGGTGGGGGATTCTCTGCCCTCTCCGCTCTGATCTCTGTGTTCTTTTGACAGATTTTGGAGAAGAAGCTTAAGAAGACTCGTAACCCGGAGCTGAAGGAGCAGATAAAGCAGTTGGTGCTGCGGATGGTGAGGAGAAATTCCAGGAGGTGGGACCCGGGGACCTGAAGATCTGCTCTTAATCCATGTTTGTGTTCAGAATCAGCAGGAAGAAGCTGCCAAACAGAAGCAGAGGCTGCGGGAGAGAGAGGCTGATTTCAAGAGACAGCAGAGAGAGCATGCCCAGCAGGGGAAGAGACCGTTCTACCTCAAGAAAGGTGAGCTCAGCCACATGCTGTGTAATGGCCACCTGCTGCGCCAACAAGAGAACACTACACAGGGAATACCCCGGTACAAAAATAATAGTGCCACGCAGTGCACACCGAACAACCATAACATGAAAACCGGGTGTGAGGAAGAACACTGATTATCTGTAGTTAGAGTGCAGCAAGGTTGTGGTCCTTCAGATGTAGTGGGAGTGTGGCGAGGTCAGGTGGTCTCCAAGATGTGGTAGAAAACTGGATGTGGGTAGTGGGAGTGCGGCGAGGCCGTGTGGTGCCCTGGATGTGGTAGTGGGAGTGCGGCGAGGCCGTGTGGTGCCCTGGATGTGGTAGTGGGAGTGCGGCGAGGCGTGGTGGTGCCCTGGATGTGGTAGTGGGAGTGCGGCGAGGCCGTGTGGTGCCCTGGATGTGGTAGTGGGAGTGCGGCGAGGCCGTGTGGTGCCCTGGATGTGGTAGTGGGAGTGCGGCGATGCCGTGTGGTGCCCTGGATGTGGTAGTGGGAGTGCGGCGAGGCCGTGTGTGCCCTGGATGTGGTAGTGGGAGTGCGGCGAGGCCGTGTGGTGCCCTGGATGTGGTAGTGGGAGTGCGGCGAGGCCGTGTGGTGCCCTGGATGTGGTAGTGGGAGTGCGGCGAGGCCGTGTGGTGCCCTGGATGTGGTAGTGGGAGTGCGGCGAGGCCGTGTGGTGCCCTGGATGTGGTAGTGGGAGCGCGGCGAGGCCGTGTGGTTGCCCTGGATGTGGTAGTGGGAGCGTGGCGAGGCCGTGTGGTGCCCTGGATGTGGTAGTGGGAGCGGGCGATGCCGTGTGGGTGCCCTGGATGTGGTAGTGGGAGTGCGGCGAGGCCGTGTGGTGCCCTGGATGTGGTAGTGGGAGTGCGGCGAGGCCGTGTGGTGCCCTGGATGTGGTAGTGGGAGTGCGGCGAGGCCGTGTGGTGCCCTGGATGTGGTAGTGGGAGTGCGGCGAGGCCGTGTGGTGCCCTGGATGTGGTAGTGGGAGTGCGGCGAGGCCGTGTGGTGCCCTGGATGTGGTAGTGGGAGTGCGGCGAGGCCGTGTGGTGCCCTGGATGTGGTAGTGGGAGTGCGGCGAGGCCGTGTGGTGCCCTGGATGTGGTAGTGGGAGTGCGGCGAGGCCGTGTGGTGCCCTGGATGTGGTAGTGGGAGTGCGGCGAGGCCGTGTGCTGCCCTGGATGTGGTAGTGGGAGTGCGGCGAGGCCGTGTGGTGCCCTGGATGTGGTAGTGGGAGTGCGGCGAGGCCGTGTGGTGCCCTGGATGTGGTAGTGGGAGTGCGGCGAGGCGTGTGGTGCCCTGGATGTGGTAGTGGGAGTGCGGCGAGGCCGTGTGGTGCCCTGGATGTGGTAGTGGGAGTGCGGCGAGGCCGTGTGGTGCCCTGGATGTGGTAGTGGGAGTGCGGCGAGGCCGTGTGGTGCCCTGGATGTGGTAGTGGGAGTGCGGCGAGGCCGTGTTGGTGCCCTGGATGTGGTAGTGGGAGTGCGGCGAGGCCGTGTGGTGCCCTGGATGTGGTAGTGGGAGTGCGGCGAGGCCGTGTGGTGCCCTGGATGTGGTAGTGGGAGTGCGGCGAGGCCGTGTGGTGCCCTGGATGTGGTAGTGGGAGTGCGGCGAGGCCGTGTGGTGCCCTGGATGTGGTAGTGGGAGTGCGGCGAGGCCGTGTGGTGCCCTGGATTTGGTAGTGGGAGTGCGGCGAGGCCGTGTGGTCCCTGGATGTGGTAGTGGGAGTGCGGCGAGGCCGTGTGGTGCCCTGGATGTGGTAGTGGGAGTGCGGCGAGGCCGTGTGGTGCCTTGGATGTGGTAGTGGGAGTGCGGCGAGGCCGGGTGGTGCCCTGGATGTGGTAGTGGGTGTGCGGCGAGGCCGGGTGGTGCCCTGGATGTGGTAGTGGGTGTGTGGCGAGGCCGGGTGGTGCCCTGGGTGTGGTAGTGGGAGTGCGGCGAGGCCGTGTGGTGCCCTGGATGTGGGAGTGCGGCGAGGCTGGGTGGTGCCCTGGGTGTGGTAGTGGGAGTGTGGCGAGGCCGTGTGGTGCCCTGGATGTGGTAGTGGGTGTGTGGCGAGGCCGGGTGGTGCCCTGGGTGTGTGGCGAGGCCGGGTGGTGCCCTGGGTGTGTGGCGAGGCCGGGTGGTGCCCTGGGTGTGTGGCGAGGCCGGGTGGTGCCCTGGGTGTGTGGCGAGGCCGGGTGGTGCCCTGGGTGTGTGGCGAGGCCGGGTGGTGCCCTGGGTGTGTGGCGAGGCCGGGTGGTGCCCTGGGTGTGGCAGTGAGACCCCCTCTCCCCCGACGCAGTAAGGCCTCATGCACACGACCGTTGTGTGCATCTGTGGCCGTTGTGCCGTTTTCCATTTTGTTTCGCGGACCTATTTTTTTCTCTGAAAAATCGGAAAATGCACAGTTTTGCAGCCGAGACCGTGATCCGTGTATCCTGTCCGTCAAAAAAATATGACCTGTCCTATTTTTTTGACGGACAACGGTTCACGGACCCATTCAAGTCAATGGGTCCGTGAAAGAACACGGATGCACACAAGATTGGCATCCGTGTCCGTGGCCGTAGGTTGCTTTCATACAGATGGATCCGAAGATCCGTCTGCATAAAAGCTTTTTCAGAGCTGAGTTTTCACTTCGTAATACTCAGATCCCACAGTATATTCTAACACAGAGGCGTTCCCATGGTGATGGGGACGCTTCTAGTTAGAATATACAACGAACTGTGTACATGACTGCTGCCTGGCAGCCCCGGATCTCTTACAGGGGGCTGTGATCCGCACAATTAACCCCTCAGGTGCTGCTCCTGAAGAGATTAATTGTACTATCATAGCCCCCTGTAAGAGATCAGGGGCTGCCAGGCAGCAGGGGGCAGACCCCCCTCCCGCCCCAGTTTTAATTTCATTGGTGGCCAGTGCGGCCCCCCCTCCCTCCCTCTATTGCATTAACATTGGTGGCAGTGTGCGCCCCCCCCCCCCCCTTTCCTCCCTCTATTGTAATAATAGCATTGGTGGCACAGTGTGCGCCCCCCCCCTTTCCTCCCTCTATTGTAATAATAGCTTTGGTGGCAGTGTGCGCCCCCCCCTCCCTCCCTCTATTGTAATAATAGCATTGGTGGCACAGTGTGCGCCCCCCCCCCCCCCTTCCTCCCTCTATTGCATTAAGATTGGTGGCAGTGTGCACCCGCCGCCCCCCCTTCCTCCCTCTATTCTTTTAATACATTGGTGGCTACTGCAGTCCTGGTTGCCATGGTTACTTAGCCTTAGCAATAGTAGAAGATTCATACTTACCTGCTTGCTGCTGCGATGTCTGTGTCCGGTCGGGAGCTCCTCCTACTGGTAAGTGACAGTAATGCGCCGCACAGACCTGCCACTTACCAGTAGGAGGTGCTCCCGGCCGGACACAGACATCGCAGCAGCAAGCAGGTAAGTATGATCCTTCTCCGCTGCCACCAATGATCGGGGGGGGCGCACGCTGCCACCAATGCTATTATTACAATAGCGGGGGGGGGCTGCATCCTGCCTGGCAGCCCTGATCTCTTACAGGGGGCTATGATAGTACAATTAACCCCTTCAGGAGCAGCACCTGAGGGGTTAATTGTGCTGATCACGGCCCCCTGTAAGAGATCGGGTGCTGCCAGGCAGCAGGGGGCAGTCTTGTACACAGTTTGTAGTATATTCTAACTAGAAGCGTCCCCATCACCATGGGAACGCCTCTGTGTTAGAATATACTGTGGGATCTGAGTTTTCACGATGTACCTCATATCCGACAGTATATTCTAACATAGAGGCGTTCCCATGGTGATGGGGACGCTTCAAGTTAAAATATACCATCGGATTGGAGAAAACTCCAATCCGATGGTATAAAAGAACTCCAGACTTTACATTGAAAGTCAATGGGGACGGATCCGTTTGCAATTGCACCATATTGTGTCAGCGTCAAACGGATCCGTCCCCATTGACTTGCATTGTAATTCAGGGCGGATCCGTTTGGCTCCGCACGGCCAGGCGGACACCAAAACGACTTTTTTTTCATGTCCGTGGATCCTCCAAAAATCGAGGAAGACTCACGGACGAAAAAACGGTCACAGATCACGGACCCCGTTTTGCGGACAGTGAAAAAATACTGTCGTGTGCATGAGGCCTAACCTGCATACCGTTCTGCTGTTTTACAGGTGACTTCCGCAAGTTGGAACTGGCTGACAAATATCAAGAGTTGAAGAAAAAGGGGAAAGTGGACAATTTCTTGAGTAAAAAGCGAAAGCGAAACTCTATTAAAGACAGAAGGAGGCTTCCCAGTTCCCAGCAGTAGTGGTGAAGGTCGGCTCTCCTCTGTGCTGCGGCTCCTCCGTCCTTCCTCCCGTTGAACATTTCCCGAACAAATTATGGTTGTGAAATCCTCTGTGTTCACTACATCTGGTGTGATGCTCTGCAGGGATGTAGTAATCTGCTCACAATGTCTGTTCTGATGATCTAGAGGGGTTGAGCTCCCTGCTTACAGCATCTTGTGTGATGCTCTGCAGAGGTGGCGTCCTCTCCGCTCTCTATGTGCTGATATATTATCTGCAGTCTGGTGTGATGCTCTGCAGTTTAGATGCTGTATGTGATATCCGCAGGGGTGGGGGTTATGTGTTGTCTGTGTGTGCACACGGGGGCCCCGCTGTGCCCGCGCTCAGTACTGTCCTGTACAGGCGGCGTCCATGCCTTACAGTAATAAACGTCTGCCGCTCTGTCTCTGTCATCCTTACGTTGTCTGTTCTTCAGGCCTAGGACCGAGGATGCATGTGGGCGTTCCCTCCTCCATGTCTGGATGCATTCCTATGTGCACCTCTTATTATGGGAGGGAGCTTTAAACGGCATTCAGTGCTGTGGGAGCGTGCCCTCGACTGTAGCGTGAGGGGTCCCTGAATTGCCACCCCCAGGGCCTGGCCCCTCGCTGTCCTTCTCTTAGGTGGAGGTCTCCGTACTGGCTGTTGTCAGGCTCTTTGTCCGGTGGTCCTCGCTGTCCTTCTCTTAGGTGGAGGTCTCCGTACTGGCTGTTGTCAGGCTCTTTGTACGGTGGTCCTCACTGTCCATCTCTTAGGTGGAGGTCTCCGTACTGGCTGTTGTCAGGCTCTTTGTACGGTGGTCCTCCCTCCGTACTGGCTGTTGTCCGTCTCTTTGTACGGTGGTCCTCACTGTCCATCTCTTAGGTGGAGGTCTCCGTACTGGCTGTTGTCAGGCTCTTTGTACGGTGGTCCTCACTGTCCTTCTCTTAGGTGGAGGTCTCCGTACTGGCGGTTGTCAGGCTCTTTGTACGGTGGTCCTCACTGTCCGTCTCTTAGGTGGAGGCCTCTGTACTTGCTGTTGTCAGGCTCTTTGTACGGTGGTCCTCGCTGTCCTTCTCTTAGGTGGAGGTCTCCGTACTGGCTGTTGTCAGGCTCTTTGTACGGTGGTCCTCACTGTCCTTCTCTTAGGTGGAGGTCTCCGTACTGGCTGTTGTCAGGCTCTTTGTACGGTGGTCCTCACTGTCCATCTCTTAGGGCTCATGCACACGACTGTATGTATTTTGCTGATAGAAGATAGTTGTAGAGCTGCACAGATGGACCTTCTGTTCCAATCCGGAATGCACCAGCCGTGATGGGACCACCAATCCACAGCCGTCCCACGAATAGTAGTAGATAAGAAGAAGGTTCACAGCAGCATGTCCGCTGTGACTTTTTATTGGGAGCCAAGAGTGCACACACAAGAAGATACGACGTTTCGGCTACGCAGTAGCCTTAAGTATACAGATAAAAAAGGTGAGCAGTCATATATGTACCCAGTGGCCACCCATGTGACATTGTGAGGCCAACACATGTGCAACAATTAAAATGGCCTGCGCTCCAATCAAATAAAAGCTACGTATACCTGATACCCATTGACAATCCTCTAAGTGCCTCCGTCATATTGCTTTCCCATGTTGGCGTCTCAACAGACCTATTGCGCATGTCAGTGACGGCGTCACGTTAGCATGTGGGCGGACCGCCGTCACGAACATCAACGGCGCGGCCACACCTCTCTCCATGGTTACGCCACATACAACCAATTGACGCTGCTATGGCAAGTCACGTGCAGGGCGCGTCATCGACCCGCGTGATCGTCACCTGACCGGCAAAAGGTCCCTAGATCCACCTGGGCATAAAGGAAGTAAATCCGCTTTATAAATATCTATTGTATATCGCGCCTAGTACATAAATGGGGACCTAAACTGTGCCTCACTCCTATCTAAGCATGAAATAGGAGGTGGGATAGATTATTATACAAAGCTCAGACATAAATAATTGCTATGTCCCTACATGCCTCACGGAGGACAAATACCAATGTAGTTACCCATGGACATCACCATAACGGAGAAAAGAGGCTATAGATGGAACAATGAGCGTCAGTGTATAGTATGGAGCCGGTGACCATGAAAACATCTACCTCAAAGGGGACAAATAATTCAAGTTCTTTTTATCGAGTATCTTCATTTGATTTGTGCGAGCAGTGAAACAAAGGGACAATTGTATGTGCAAAATATATAATCGTTTATTATAAAACAAAGAATATAAACATCAATACAATTGCAAAACAAATGATGAAGTTACAAAATAACACCCAAAATGTACCGCACGGTGGCGCTAACACACCCCTATCTGATCAGCACGGTGTGACTTGTGACAATCAGTGTCATACTTTTAACAGACTCGTATACCAAGAGACACTTAGGATCTTCTGTTATCAAACAGGATATAGCAATAAAACACGGATTATACAGGAAAATAACTGTTACCCCTTGATGCTGTTTTCTTATGACCAATCAAATATATATGATATTAATAAGATAAAATATCCAGCTCGGCAATCAGACTACGGAAAATAACTTTCCAAGGGCTTAGTCCTCTTCTCAAATAATGTCAGATCTTCCAGTAACAATATGCATCTTTGCTAAGAGAATAATCCGCATTATGGAGGCGCCTAACACTATATATTCCCACAGTATGGGGACTCTTGGCTATATACCGAGAGGAATATCTTATTAATATCACGAGCAGTAAACAAAATATACGTTACCGGTTCAAAGGTAGACAGAGGTCAGATGGGACCAGTTGTCAAGAACTTTCCTAGTAATCCAAAAAATAATCCAAGTTTCTTCTGGTAAAGTTTTATTTTTGATTGGATAGATGGATGGATCTATGGCTTAATATGGATCTCTCTTGCTGCTCTGCAAACAAGTAATTATTCCCCCCCTCTTTTATCTAAGAATAATCTTCTTTAGATTAGGGATTCCCAATCGGGTAAGGTGGGTGTATTCGCATGCTAATAACACCATGATGTCATATTAACTCCTAATATGGTATAGAACAAATAATATAATATTGTCCATCTGCCTCCAGATGGTACTGCAGATGAACATCACAACTTTTAAGCATTAAAATTAAATATCTAATAATACTTTCACATGACCTCCTTGACCTTCTTTATATACATAATTGAGGAAGGCCTTTTCCTGACACTTATAATTACCTATATCCTGGACTTGTTGGAGTTGGCTGTCTTCTCCTATCGTTTTGAAAAATTGGTTGACTTGATGAAAATTTTATATGACGGCTTTGATGCTTGGCATCGAAATTTGTACATTTTACTTCTTTGCATGCCAGAATAACTATTGTTTTGAAATAACATTTACTCTTCTCATAAATCCAATTAACATAAACTTACTTCAATGTTTCTGTACCTTCTACAATACCTTCTAAATGATAAATACATGGTATAACATATATATAAATCTATACATTGTTACACATAGATAACACATTATATGAATTATTGATTAAGATATGTTGTAAACTAAATATACCATACAGATATATATATATATATATATATATATATATATAATTGAACCTCATACAGCAGGTGTGCCTCAAGGATATGAATCCTTATCACGTCATGGCTTAGCCATGAAACAACCTTGTTCCCTCCAGACAGACATGTCTTAGGAAGTTGGTTTACTCCCCATAGATAAACCCATAACTTTTGCAATAACTTTTAAATACAATGTCCGTTTATGTTCACAATTATTTTTCTATAAACTGAACTTGCCATGAACTCATCTTGGCTTCCTCAGCCACATAATAGAACTTTGGTTCAGGCTGATTTTATTCTTAAAGGCAACGAGATGAGCATTCATTTTGATTATAATGTCATTAGATAATATTGTATACATATGAAAATGCACAACAATCCTATAAGAATATTCTACCTGTCTGCACTGTTTACATTAAATTCAATATTAAGTCCCTGAGGTTGTAGGGATTGTAATGTAAAAATCCATTTCAACTCTTTCTTCCCTAACATGCGCTCCCGATCCCCTCCTCTCTTGGGAACCTGAACAGAATCGATGACCCGGAATCTCAGTTGGCTGACAGTGTCCACAATCAACAAAATGTTTAGCCACCGGCTTATCTATAATTTTTTTCCCTATAGTGCTTTTGTGTTTGTTGATGCGCTCCCTAACTTCCATGGTCGTTTCTCCCACGTAGATCAAACTGCAGGGGCAAACGATCATGTAGATGACAAACTTAGATCGGCACGTGTAATATTCTGCAATGTTAAGTTTCTTCCCACTGTATGGGTGAACAAAGGTGTTCCCTTCAGCATGTTCCCACAATTACAGCAACCCAAACACGGGAAATTCCTTGTCTTTCTGGGCTTCAGATACGTCTGACCCCCTCTGTTAACATCACATTTGTCAGTCTTAATCAGTTTGTCATGCAAATTAGTACCCCGTTTGTATGCCATCATTGGCGGATTAACAAATTCACTTACTGCAGGAAAGCCACTATGTAAGATGTGCCACTCCTTTCTCAAGATCTGTGCGATGTCAGCACTGTGGTTGCCATAGGTGGATACAAACGGGATACGTCCCGCATTCATTCTCCTTGGGGAGGCTTGAAAAGTGGACACACTGTCAGCCAAGGAGACCCTGGCCCTCGATCTGTGTAACAACCTGCCTGGATATCTTCTCTTAGAAAATTTGTTGCACATCTCATCAATGCGGTTCACGAACTTGTCATCATCAGATACCACTCGTCTTACCTGCAGCATCTGGCTCCAAGGTGAGGAGTCAAGCATGCGGCGTGGATGATGGCTGTCATATCTTAATAGATTATTCCTATCTGTAGGCTTCTTATACAAGTCAGTTTTTAATTCACCTCCCTCTAGGTATACCCTGACGTCAAGAAACTAACTCCTCGGAGGAGCCTGTCACAGTAAATTGAAGTCCGGGTACCCCATTGTTGAGATGTTGATGGAACTCATTTAAGGAGTCCATCGAGCCACTCCAAATTGAAAATGTCGTCAATGTAGCGCCACCAGCACAGGACCCACTGATAAAATTGTGATGCGTATACTAATTTGTCCTCGACCTCTGCCATAAAAATGTTGGCATAAGTTGGTGCCACGTTGGACCCCATGGCCACACCGCGTAACTGTTGGTAAAAGGTGTTGCCAAAGAGAAAATAATTCCTCTTGAGGACCAACTCTAGGAGGTTGAGGACAAAATGGCGCGCATCAGGAGTGAGTCCCGTGCCGGCCAGGGCCACATCGATGACGCTCAATCCACAGTCATGCATGATGGACGTGTACAGAGACACCACATCAAAACTCGCCAGATAGAAGTGGGCTGGTAAAGTAATCTCACTTAATTTAGTTAAAAAATGTCCCGTGTCTCTGACATAGGAGGGAGCTGAGGTTGCGTGGACACTGAGCAGTCTATCCAAGAATATGGCAATATGCTGAAGATAGACCCCCTGCCCGACACAATGGGTCTGCCCGGGGGGGTCTACCAACCGCTTGTGTATCTTGGGGAGAACATAGATCAGTGGGGTGATGGGAAAGGGTACCTTAAGAAACTGACAGATCTGAATCAATGATACCTCGTGCAAGCGCTTTATCAACAATATTCGTCACCTCCCTGGCGATCTCCCATTTTGGGTCCTGTTTCAGTTTTTCATACACCTCACCATCACCCAACTGTCTATGTATCTCCCCAATATAACTGTCCGTGTCCATGACCACCACAGCTCCCCCCTTGTCGGCTGGTTTGATAGTGATGTCTCGAGGGCTTCCCTCTCTTTGTATGACATATTAGGATTATAATGTCGCTGCCGGCTACATTCTTGCAAACTTCTAATCCGTTTAGTGACTATTTGGATATAGGATTCCACAATATGATTGTTATGTGGAGGCATGAAGCTGCTCTTGTTACTTAGCTCAAACTTTTCCACTTTTCAAGCCTCCCCAAGGAGAATGAATGCGGGACGTATCCCGTTTGTATCCACCTATGGCAACCACAGTGCTGACATCGCACAGATCTTGAGAAAGGAGTGGCACATCTTACATAGTGGCCTTCCTGCAGTAAGTGAATTTGATAATCCGCCATTGATGGCATACAAACGGGGTACTAATTTGCATGACAAACTGATTAAGACCGACATAGGTGATGTCCATGGGTAACTACATTGTTATTTGTCCTCCGTGAGGCATGTAGGGACATAGCAATTATTTATGTCTGAGCTTTGTATAATAATCTATCCCACCTCCTATTTCATGCTTAGATAGGAGTGAGGCACAGTTTAGGTCCCCATTTATGTACTAGGCACGATATACAATAGATATTTATTAAGCGGATTTACTTCCTTTATGCCCAGGTGGATCTACCTTTTGCCGGTCAGGTGACGATCACGCGGGTCGATGACGCGCCCTGCACGTGACTTGCCATAGCAGTGTCAATTGGTTGTATGTGGCGTAACCATGGAGAGAGGTGTGGCCGCGCCGTTGATGTTCGTGACGGCGGCCCGCCCACATGTTAACGTGACGCCGTCACTGACATGCGCAATAGGTCTGTTGAGACGCCGACATGGGAAAGCGATATGACTGAGGCACTTAGAGGATTGTCAATGGGTATCAGGTATACGTAGCTTTTATTTATCATTAGCCTGATGGGAGCGCAGGCCATTTTAATTGTTGCACATGTGTTAATGAGATTGAGTCTTAGCGGATTGGCCTCTCAATGTCACATGGGTGGCCACTGGGGTACATATATGATTGATCACCTTTTTTATCTGTATACTTAAGAAAGGCTACTGCGTAGCCGAAACGTCGTATCTTCTTGTGTGTATTTTGCTGTCCGCAAAAAATACGGATGACATCAGTGTGCATTCCGTCTTTTGCAGAACAGAACAGTTGGCCCTTCATAGAACAGTATTATCCTTGTCCGTAATGCGGACAATAATAGGACATGTTCTATTTTTTTTTGCGGAACGGACATACGGAAACAGAATGCAAACGGAGTAGTGTTGATCGAGCACCAAAGTGCTTGGGTGCTCTGGCCGAACACATAGGGATGCTCGGGGGCTCTACCAAGCACCCAAGTATAATGGAAGTCAATGGGAGAACCCGAGCATTAAACCAGACACCCCCTGCTCTGAAGAGGGAAGGGTGTCTGGTTCACAGGAAAAAGGTCAGAAATTGACGGAAACACCACCGAAATGGTTTGGGAACAGCACGGGGAGGATGTCTCGATGCATCTTGGACTCCCAGGTCGCTGCTGGGAACCATGTTATCCGAGTAGTACACCACTTTTACAGACTGACAATAATACTATCACGATTGGCGCGCCGATCACATACGTGACGTAAAGAGAGGGAAAAGGAAGGCCCTGTCCAAGGGAGAGGGAAAGATGGTGACCCCTAACTCACCTTGAGGCTGGCACCTGACTGCCCTGACGTCCCTAGATGGGTTTCTTACCCGTACGCCGATTACGTGCCTAAACCCTGGCTTTCTCTAAGATGAGCCCTACGTAGTGAATAGGGTGGTGGGAACACTAGTCTGCACCACTAACACTAAAAGGAAACACTAGGGAGAAGACAGACAAAACATATAGTCCCAGGTGGGCGACAATAAACAACCAACAGGGATCCGGAAGGTAATGCTCTGGTACGACAACCAGGGATAACAGCAACTCGGCTCCAGTGGGTCAGTATAGAAGTCCAGGCAGGAAGCTCTATATCTGGCAACCAGAGAAGTGGGAGAGGGGAATATAAGGAGGTTAGGAGTGCTGGACAAGAAACAGCTGAGGAGAAGGAGCTACGGATCACTGAGTGAGACAAAAAGGATTGCAAGGCAAACCCAGAAAGCTACCATTAAGTAACAGCACTATCTTTAGACATAGAGCGCACAGCCACCCGCTGCGACTTCCTGACCCCGGGTATAACTGAGTCAGACGTGGCTCTTAACACCCTCGTGACAGTACCCCCCTTTCCACGAGGGGCCTCCGGACACTCAGGACCAGGTTTCTCAGGATGAGAGGCATGAAAAGCCCGAACTAACCTGTCGGCGTTTACCTCTGACGCTGGAACCCACATTCTTTCCTCGGGACCGTAACCCCTCCAATGCACCAGATATTGAAGAGAGCGGCGGACCCGACGAGAATCAACAATTTGGGATATTTGAAAATCTAGATTACCATCAACAACAACAGGAGGGGGTGGCAGCGGTGACTGTTCTAGAGGTGGAACATACTTTTTGAGTTACGACTTATGGAAGACTATGGATTTTAAAAGTCTGAGGTAGCTCCAGGCGAAAAGCCACGGGGTAATGATGGCTACTATTTTGTAAGGACCAATGAACCTAGGACCCAGTTTCCAAGAGGAAACCTTTAACTTAATATTCCTAGTAGACAACCACACGTAGTCATTCACTCCTAGGTCCGGACCTGGCGACCGTTTCTTATCAGCCATGCATTTATATTTACCACTCATATTTTTCAAGTTAGCTTGCACTTTCTGCCATACAGATGAAAGAGATGACGAAAACCGTTCCTCTTCGGGAACCCCAGAAGACCCCCCCCCCTCTTTGAAAGTACAGAATTGGGGATGAAAACCGTATGCACCAAGAAATGGTGACTTGCCAGTGGATTCCTGACGGCGATTATTTATGGCAAACTCGGCTAACGGTAAATATGATGACCACAACTCTTGGTTTTCAGACACAAAACACCTTAGATATGTCTCAAGGTTTTGGTTGGTACGCTCAGTCTGCCCATTCGACTGAGGATGGAAAGCTGAGGAAAAGGACAAGTGTACCCCCAAACAGGAACAAAAAGCTTTCCAAAACTTTGAAATATACTGGGTTCCCCGATCCGAAACAACATCGGAGGGGACCCCGTGAAGCTTCACGATCTCACTGACGAATACCTGAGCAAGAGTCTTAGCATTAGGTAGTGCGGGTAACGCAATGAAGTGTACCATTTTGCTAAACCTGTCTACTACTACCAAAATCACTGTTTTACCCGCAGACAAAGGTAAGTCAGTCATGAAATCCATTGACGGATGTGTCCATGGCCTATTGGGAATGACAAGTGGCAATAAAGATCCTGCAGGACGTGTATGAGAGACTTTCGCGCGCGCACAAGTCGAACAAGTAGACACAAAATCCATTACATCCTGACGCAACCTTGGCCACCAAAAACGACGAGACAATAGCTCCAAGGTTGCTTTACTACCCGGGTGCCCAGCAAGTGCCGAATTATGATGTTCCTTTATTAATTCGAGACGCAGATTTAACGGTACAAACAATTTCTCTGAGGGACAAGAGACCGGGGCGTCCCCCTGGGCCTCTAACACCTTCCCCTCCAGAGCAGAGTGTACCGCAGAGACAACCACTCCTCTTTGTAGAATGGGCACCGGATCACTCACATTACCCCCTCCAGGGAAACAACGAGATAAAGCATCAGCCTTGGTATTTTTTGCCCCAGGACGATAGGTGATGAAAAAGTTTAAACCTGGTAAAAAAAATAGAGACCACCTAGCTTGTCTAGGGGTGAGACGCTTAGCTGATTCAAGGTACAGAAGGTTTTTGTGGTCCGTAATCACCGTGGCGGGGTGGATTGCCCCCTCTAAAAAGTGATGCCATTCTTCAAACGCTAGTTTAATAGCTAATAGTTCCCTATTGCCAATATCGTAGTTCTTTTCCGTTGCAGATAGTTTTTTAGAAAAGAAAGCGCAAGGACGCCATTTGCCAGGAGACGGACCCTGAGACAATACAGCCCCCACTCCCACCTCTGACGCATCGACTTCAACAATAAAAGGCTGAGAGACATCAGGTTGGACTAGAGGACGCCATTTGCCAGGAGACGGACCCTGAGACAGCACAGCCCCCACTCCCACCTCTGACACATCTACTTCAACAATAAAAGGCTGAGAGACATCAGGTTGGACTAGTACAGGTGCCGAGGTAAACCTCTCTTTTTAGAGAGGAAAAAGCAGTTTTGGCGGCGTCAGACCATTTAGAAAAATCAGTCCCCTTCCTAGTCATGTCAGTAAGCGGTTTGACAATCACAGAATAGTTTTTAATGAATTTTCTATAGCAATTTGCGAAACCCAAAAACCGTTGCATTGCTTTAAGGTTCTCAGGAAGATCCCAATCTAGAATTGCCTGGACTTTCCTAGGATCCATACGGAAACCTGAAGCAGATAATAGATATCCTAGGGACTGTATTTCCTGAACGGCGAAAACACACTTCTCAATTTTCGCATATAATTTATTCGTCCGTAGGACCTGCAGAACTTGTCTGACATGTACCTCGTGTGTCTTCAGATCAGACGAGTAAATTAAAATATCATCTAGGTATATTACCACAAACCTGCCGATTAGATGACTAAAAATATCGTTAACGAAATGTTGGAAGACAGCAGGAGCATTGGTCAGACCGAAAGGCATGACTAGATTTTCATAATGCCCCTCAGGGGTGTTAAAAGCTGTCTTCCACTCATCCCCCTCCTTGATACGAATCAGATTGTAGGCCCCCCTAAGATCAAGTTTGGAGACCCACCTAGCACCCGCAATCTGATTAAACAGGTCAGGAATGAGAGGAAGAGGGTATGGGTCTCGGATGGTTATCCAGTTTAGTTCGCGGAAATCTAGGCAAGGACGCAGGCCCCCATCTTTCTTTTTAACAAAGAAAAACCCTGCAGCCACGGGTGATGAAGAGGGTCTGATGTGTCCCTTAGCTAGAGTCTCGGAGATATAATCTTTCATGGTTGTCTCTCGGGATCCGAAAGATTATATAACCTGGTCTTGGGTAATTTCGCACCGGGAATCAGGTTAACCGGGCAATCATAAGGACGGTGAGGTGGTAACTTCTGACAACCCTTTTCAGGGAAAACGTCCTCAAAGTCTGAAACAAAAGTAGGTAGAGTAGCTATGGAGGCGACTAAGCAATTGCTATTTAAGCAATTTTCTCTGCAATGCTCACTCCACTCCAATATCTCCCTGGCCTGCCAATCCACCACTGGATTGTGCGCTACCAACCAGGGAAGGCCCAGCACCACCGGAGTGGGAAGACCCTCCAGAACATAACATGATAGACACTCGTTGTGGTGGTCCCCTACCCGAAGGTGTAAGTTATGGACAATATGAGTAAGGTTTCTCTGAGACAGAGAAGCAGAGTCGATAGCGAAAATGGGAATAGGTCTCTGTAGCGTACAGAGACCTGCTCCACTGTCTAGGAAGAAAGAAATAGTCTCTGTCTTAACACCAACAACAACAACCGCTGGCAACACAAATTGAGATGTTCGTATGGAGGAAACGTATACCCCCCGGCTGACATCCTCCGCACAGCCTGGGGTTAGTAGTTTTCCGACAGTCTTTTGTTTTTAAGAAAGGAAGGACAGACATTAATAAAATGACCCCTCCTCCCACAGAAAAAACAAACCCCACGCCTACGGCGAGCCTCAGGAGGACGGACCTGACGAGTAGTTCCTCCTAGCTGCATAGGCTCGTCTAAGCCCATACAGACTAACTGCTGCTTTGGAGAGGTTACTAATTGCTCAGGATCTTTCAATCTGTCCCTAAGACGTCTATCTATTCTGATAGCAAGGTACATAACAGCATCAAGGGAAAAGGGGGTCTCATACAGCGTAAGCGCATCCTTAACCCTTTCGTATAACCCAGAGCAAAACTTACTCCTGAGAGCCGGGTCGTTTCACTGGGTATCCGTAGCCCACCTACGGAACTCTGAGCAATACTCCTCTGCTGGCCGATCTCCCTGTAGGAGTCTCCGTAATTTCGACTCAGCCAGGGTGACTCGTCAGGGTCATCATATGAGACCCAAAGCCCCAAAAAATTCCTCCACAGACCGAAAAGCTGGAGAATCAGTGGGTAAAGAGAACGCCCAGGATTGTGGGTCCCCCTGAAGTAGGGAAATAATCCCCACCCGCTGTTCTTCATTACCAGAGGAGTAGGGACGCAGCCTAAAATATAACTTACAGGCCTCACGGAATGTCACAAATTTGTCCCTTCCCCCAGAAAATCTGTCAGGAAGAACAACCTTGGGTTCTCGAGCAACCTGGTTACCCATAGCAACCGCTGGGCTTGCGGACTGCTGCAATTGCTGCTGTTGCTGAAGGATCGACGCCTTCAATCCTGCCACCTCCAAAGACAGGCCTTGAAGTTACTTTGTCAAAGCGGCAATAGGATCCATGCTGGATTCTAAATAGGCAGAAAGAAAAACAAAATAATGGCCAGATATAATATCACGACCGGCGTGCCGATCACATACGTGACGCAAAGGGAGGGAAAAGGAAGGCCCTGTCCAAGGGAGAGGGAAAGGTGGTGACCCCTAACTCACCTTAAGTGACAGGTTCCTCACCCGTACGCCGATCACGTTTCTAAACCCTGGTTTTCCCTAAGATGACCCCTACGTAGTGAATAGGGCGGTGGGAACACTTGTCCGCACCACTAACACTAATGGGGAAACGCTAGGGAGAAGACAGACAATACTGACAAAACATATAGTCCCAGGTGGGCGACAACAAACAACCAACAGGGATCCGGAGGGTAGCACTCTGGAACAACAACCAGGATTCACAGCTCCAGTGGGTCAGTATAGAGGTCCAGGCAGGAAGCTCTATATCTGGCAACCAGAGAAGTGGGAGAGGAGAATATAAGGAGGTTGGGAGTGCTGGACAAGGAACAGCTGAGGAGAAGGAGCTACGGATCCCTGAGTGAGACAAAAAGAAGGATTGCAAGGCAAACCCAGAAAGCTACCATAAGGAAACAGCCCTATCTTACTACATAGAGCGCGCAGCCAACCGCTGCGACTTCCTGACCCCGGGTATAACGGAGTCAGACGTGGCTCTTGACACCCTCGTGACAAATACGCACAAAAACGGAAAAGAAAAACAATTTTTGAGGAAATATTGCTAGGAAACATTCTTTCCTGCATATTTACTTGTATATAAAGTGCAAGTGCTGCCAAAAATTGCAAGGAAGAGGCACATAAAGGAGGGCATCATACACACCCTGGTGACCCTCAAAAACCTTAGGGGCGAGGGCCTGCTGCCGCATTGGTGACTCTAGATAACCTCTGGGCGATTGCACATGCCCGTGATGGCGACGATCCATTTGGATGTCTGCCCTATCAACTTTTGATGTTCTTTTCTGCGCCTAACATGGTGATCACGAGTAACGGGGAATCAGGGTTCGATGCCTGAGAAAGGGAGACCACATCCAAGTGAGGTCAATGGCTTATATCTGATTGGCTGTTGCTGCCTTACCCCTTTTTCTTTCCTAATTGTGAACCACCCAGAGAGGGAGGGTCAAGTTATTAAAGCACAAGCGACCAAGGAAGGCAGCAGGTGTGCTGCAATTACTCACTCCCGACTCGTGGAGGTAGTGACTATAAATAACAATACAGCACTCCTAAGTGGCCCTGTTATTGGAATGAGTACTTTCCGTTAACGAGGATCTATTGGAGGGCAAGTCTGGTGCCAGCAGACAACTTGCTCCCGGCCTCCACAACGTTCATCCATTGTGACATCATGGTGAGGATTGTGTTGACCAGACTCTTGGCTACTGAGTCTGGACTTGTAGGTGAGGGCCTGCTGCCGCTTTGTTGACTCTAGAATACTTCTAGGCGATCTCACGTCCTCGTGACGGCGACAATCCATTTGGATGTCTGCCCTATCAACTTTGGAGCAATTTTCCAACAACGACCTTCTGGTATAGCATGTTTTGCTTGTCCTCTCCACCATAGGAATGAGAAATGAAGTTCTATTTGTAGCGGGGGTCGAGAAGGGTGAACAACCAGTAATCTGTGTTGTCTAAAATGCGTATAACACGCGGGTCATGGGAAAGGCAGCCTAACATGAAGTCAGCCATGTGTGCCAGAGTACCAACAGGCAAGACTTCATTGTCGTCATCAGAAGGTGAGCTGACCCTGTAAAAGATTGTAGGTGAGGGCTTGCAGGTGAGCTGACCCTGTAAAACATTATATGTGAGGGCCTGCAGGTGAGCTGACCCTGTATAAAATTATATGTGAGGGCCCGCAGGTGAGCTGACCCTGTAAAACATTATATGCGAGGCCCTGCAGATGAGCTGACCCTGTAAAACAATATATGTGAGGGCCTGCAGTTGAGCTGACCCCGTAAAACATATGCGAGGGCCCGCAGGTGAGCTGACCCTGTAAAACATTATATGTGAGGACCTGCAGTTGAGCTGACCCTGTAAAACTTATTATGCAAGGACCTGCAGGTGAGCGGACCCTGAAAAAAATATGTGACGAATAATCATGTTGATATGATGGAAGAGGAGGATAAGAAAAGGAATATTTAACCGTATACCCTTTCTTGTGGTGGAAGGGGTGCATGGGAATACAGAGTATTCAGTACGTTATAAACAACACATGTAAAGTGCCTTTGTTCAGCCGCTTTCCTCTGTTGGAGTCAAGAAGTCTAGGGCAATCCAGGCCTTGTTCATTTTTATAAGAGTCAACTTGTCAGCATTTTCAGTTGACAGACGGATACGCTTATCTGTTATAATGCCACCAGCATCACTAAATACCAGCTCAGACAAAACGCTGGCGGCAGGGCAGGCCAGCACCTACAAGGCATAGAGCGTAAGTCCGTGCCACATGTCCAGCTTGGTCACCCAGTAGTTGTAAGGCACTGAGGGATCACTGAGGACGCTGACACGGTTTGCTGTGTACTCCTTCACCATCTTCCAAAACTTTTCCCTCCTTGTGACACTAGGCCACGCATCAGGGTGAGGGTGTTGGCGGGGTGTCATGAAAGTGTCCCAGGCCTTGGAGAGTGTTGCCCTGCCTCTGTTGGAACTGCTGTGTGTTCCCCTTGTCTCTCCTCCTCGGTTGCCCAAGGAAGTAGGGACTCTGCCACCAGCGTTGTCAGATGGAAATTTGTGAAGCAATTTTTCAACAAGGACCTTCTGGTATTGCACCGTTTTGCTCGTCCTATTCACCTGAGGAATGAGAGATGAGAAGTTTTCTTTGTAGCGGGGGTCGAGAAGGGTGAACACCCAGTAATCCGTGTTGTCTAAAATGTGTATAACGCGAGGGTTGCGGGAAAGGCAGCCTAACATGAAGTCAGCCATGTGTGCCAGAGTACCAACAGGCAAGACTTCACTGTCGTCATCAGGAGGATTACTCTCAATCTCCTCATCCTCCTCCTCTGCACACCAACGCTGAACAGATGGAATTAAACTTCCATGGGTACTACCCTCTGTAGCGGAGGCAACCGTCTCCTGCTCATCCTCTTCATCGTCCAATTCGTGCTTAGAAGACGGACGGTGGGTGGTCTGGCTATCACCCTGTGTAATGTCTTCTTCCCCCATTTCTACCTCTTCCACATGCAAAGAGTTGTCCTTAATTGTGAGCAGCGAGTGTTTGAGTAGACACAGAAGTGGGATGGTTACGCTGATAATAGCGTTATCGCCGCTCACCATCTGTGTTGATTCCTCAAAGTTTCTTAAAACCTCACAGAGGTCAGACTTCCATGCCCACTCCTCGTTTGTGAAGAGCGGAAGCTGACTGGAAAGGCGACGACCATGTTTCAGCTGGTATTCCACTACTGCCCTCTGCTGCTCACAAAGCCTGGCCAACATGTGGAACGTCGAGTTCCAGCGCGTGCTCACGTCGCACAACAGCCGGTGAGAGGCAAGTTAAAGCGCTGCTGCTGCGTTGACAGACCGGCTGAAGCTGTCAATGACTGAAATGTGCACACACGCGGCACGCCTTTACCAGTAGCTTAGGCAAATTGGGGTAGGTTTTGAGAAACCGCTGAACCACTAAGTTTAAAACGTGGGCTAGGCATGGGATGTGTGTCAGCTTGCCAAGCTCCAAAGCCGCCACCAAGTTACGGCCATTATCGGACACAACCATGCCTGGTTGTAGGTTGAGTGGAGAGAGCCACAGATCAGTCTGGTCTCATACCCTGCCAAGGCTCTGCGGCGGTGTGCTGTTTGTCCCCTAAGCAGATCAGCTTCAGCGCGGCCTGTTGTCGCTTCCCCACTGCAGTGCTACACTGCTTCCAGCTACCAACTGATGGCTGACTGCTGCTGCACGCGGATAATTCAGAGGTGGAAGTGGGGGAGGAGAAGTGGGGGTTGGAGCCACTAACGTATGTGCTGGTGGAAACCCTGATGGAATTAGGGCCCGCAATCCTTGGCATCGGTAGCACCTGTGCCATCCCAGGGTACGACTCTCTCCCGGCTTCCACCACATTCAGCCAGTGTGCCGTCAGGGAAATGTAGCGTCCGTGGCAAAAAGCTCTTGTCTATGTGTCCGTGGTTAAGTGGACCTTCCCAATAACTGCGTTGGTCAGGGCACGTGTGATGTTTCGGGACACATGTTGGTGTAAGGCAGGCACGCCTATTGAAAAATTGTGGCGGCTGGGGACAGAGTACCGCGGGACGGCCGCCGACATCAGGCTGCGGAAGGCCTCAGTGTCCACAAGCCTAAATGACAACATTTCGAGGGCCAGTAATTTTGAAAGGTGCACATTTAGTGCTATGGCCTGTGGGTGGGTGGCTGGGTATTTGCGCTTACGTTAAAATGCCTGGGGTATGGACATTTGGTCCTCACTGTCCTTCTCTTAGGTGGAGGCCTCCATACTGGCTGTTGTCAGGCTCTTTGTACAGTGGTCCTCACTGTCCTTCTCTTAGGTGGAGGTCTCCATACTGGCTGTTGTCAGGCTCTTTGTACGGTGGTCATCACTGTCCATCTCTTAGGTGGAGGCCTCTGTACTGGCTGTTGTCAGGCTCTTTGTACGGTGGTCCTCACTGTTCGTTTCTTAGGTGGAGGCCTCCATACTGGCTGTTGTCAGGCTCTTTGTATGGTGGTCCTCACTGTCCTTCTCTTAGGTGGAGGCCTCCATACTGGCTGTTGTCAGGCTCTTTGTACAGTGGTCCTCACTGTCCTTCTCTTAGGTGGAGGTCTCCATACTGGCTGTTGTCAGGCTCTTTGTACGGTGGTCATCACTGTCCATCTCTTAGGTGGAGGCCTCTGTACTGGCTGTTGTCAGGCTCTTTGTACGGTGGTCCTCACTGTTCGTTTCTTAGGTGGAGGTCTCCATACTGGCTGTTGTCAGGCTCTTTGTACGGTGGTCATCACTGTCCATCTCTTAGGTGGAGGCCTCTGTACTGGCTGTTGTCAGGCTCTTTGTACGGTGGTCCTCACTGTCCTTCTCTTAGGTGGAGGTCTCCATACTGGCTGTTGTAAGGCTCTTTGTATGGTGGTCCTCACTGTCCTTCTCTTAGGTGGAGGCCTCCATACTGGCTGTTGTCAGGCTCTTTGTACAGTGGTCCTCACTGTCCTACTCATAGGTGGAGGTCTCCGTACCGGCTGTTGTCAGGCTCTTTGTACGGTGGTCCTCACTGTCCATCTCTTAGGTGGAGGTCTCCATACTGACTGTTGTTAGGGTTATGCGCACACAGTGGTAACGCATACTTCCGATTACCACAGAATGGGGCAGCGGAGGCAGTAAACCCTACACAGAAGGGCAGGTAGGTAGAAAAGCTGCCCCTGTGGATGTCCTGAATAAGACCTTGATGTCCGAAGCTTCTGAAAATGCTGAATAGGAAACGTGAAGCACCAAAAACAAATCCCATTCAGCATTAAAGGGATTGTTGGGTGGCTGATGGCCTACCCTTAGGGTTCATCTCCTAGTCCTCCGCTGATCAGTAGATCCGGGGGTGACCACATGGCCTCATCCATTCTGCTGTGGCAGGAGCTGCTTATATTCAGCCGGGGGCCAAGTCACCACAAATCGGGTGAGGATCAGCCACCAGTGTAAAAATCCTGGACAACCCTATTAACCCTGTTCATGTGTGAGCCCCGATACCCGATACCTCTCCGGGGGGCAATAATCTCCACCATATACCACCCAAGAAGGAGCTACCCCCCCCCCGACAGTGCTGACGGAATGCACTCAGTGATTTTATACCTGCGCTCCGGGCTTAGGATGCCTACGGCGCTGCGCTCCGGGCTTAGGATGCCTACGGCGCTGCGCTCCGGGCTTAGGATGCCTACGGCGCTGCGCTCCGGGCTTAGGATGCGTACGGCGCTGCGCTCCGGGCTTAGGATGCCTACGGCGCTGCGCTCCGGGCTTAGGATGCCTACGGCGCTGCGCTCCGGGCTTAGGATGCCTACGGCGTTGCGCTTTGGTCTTAGGATGCCTACGGCGTTGCGCTTTGGTCTTAGGATGCGTACGGCGTTGCGCTCCAGGCTTAGGATGCGTACGGCGTGGCGCTTTGGTCTTAGGATGCGTACGGCGCTGCGCTCCAGGCTTAGGATGTGTACGGCGCTGCGCTTTGGTCTTAGGATGCGTACGGCGCTGCGCTCCAGGCTTAGGAAAAGTCTGAGGTAGCTCCAGGCGAAAAGCCACAGGGTTAATGACGGCTACTATTTTATAAGGACCAATGAACCTAGGACCCAGTTTCCAAGAGGGAACCTTCAACTTAATATTCCTAGTAGACAACCACACATAGTCATTCACTCCTAGGTCCGGACCTGGCGACCGTTTCTTATCGGCCATGCATTTATATTTACCACTCATATTTTTCAAGTTAGCTTGCACCTTCTGCCATACCGATGAAAGAGATGAAGAAAACCGTTCCTCTTCGGGAACCCCAGAAGACCCCCCCCTCTTTGAAAGTACAAAATTGGGGATGAAAACCGTATGCACCAAGAAATGGTGACTTGCCAGTGGATTCCTGACGGCGATTATTTATGGCAAACTCAGCTAACGGTAAATATGATGACCACAACTCTTGGTTTTCAGACACAAAACATCTTAGATATGTCTCAAGGTTTTGGTTGGTACGCTCAGTCTGTCCATTCGACTGAGGATGGAAAGCTGAGGAAAAGGACAAGTGTACCCCCAAACAGGAACAAAAAGCTTTCCAAAACTTAGAAATAAACTGGGTTCCCCGATCCGAAACCACATCGGAAGGGACCCCGTGAAGCTTCACGATTTCACTGATAAACACCTGAGCAAGAGTCTTAGCATTAGGTAGTGCGGGTAACACAATGAAGTGTACCATTTTGCTAAACCTGTCTACTACTACCAAGATAACTGTTTTACCCGCAGACAAAGGTAAGTCAGTGATGAAATCCATTGACAGATGTGTCCATGGCCTATTGGGGATGAAAAGTGGCAATAAAGACCCTGCTGGACGTGTATGAGAGACTTTCGCGCGTGCACAAGTAGAACAAGTAGACACGAAATCCATTACATCCTGACGCAACCTTGGCCACCAAAAACGACGAGACAATAGCTCCAAGGTTGCTTTACTACCCGGGTGCCCAGCAAGTGCCGAATTATGATGTTCCTTTAATAGTTCAAGACGCAGGTTTAACGGTACAAACAATTTCTCTGAGGGGCAAGAGGCCGGGGCGTCCCCCTGGGCCTCTAACACCTTCCCCTCCAGAACAGAGTGTACAGCAGAGACAACCACTCCTCTTTGTAGAATGGGCCCCGGATCACTAACATTACCCCCTCCAGGGAAACTACGAGATAATGCGTCTGCCTTGGTATTCTTTGCCCCAGGACGATAGGTAATAACAAAGTTAAATCTGGTAAAGAATAGCGACCACCTAGCTTGTCTAGGGGTGAGACGCTTAGCCGATTCTAGGTACAGAAGGTTTTTGTGATCTGTAATCACCGTGACGGGGTGGACTGCTCCCTCTAAGAAGTGACGCCACTCTTCAAACGCCAGTTTAATCGCCAACAGTTCCCTATTTCCAATATCATAGTTCTTTTCTGCTGTAGATAACTTTTTGGAAAAGAAAGCGCAAGGACGCCATTTGCCAGGAGACGGACCCTGAGACAATACAGCCCCCACTCCCACCTCTGATGCATCGACTTCAACAATAAAAGGCTGGGAGACATCAGGTTGGACTAGTACAGGTGCCGAGGTAAATCTCTCTTTTAGAGAGGAAAATGCAATTTTAGCGGCGTCAGACCATTTAGAAAAATCAGTCCCCTTCCTAGTCATGTCAGTAAGGGGTTTAACGATCACTGAATAATTTTTAATGAACTTTCTATAGAAATTTGCGAAACCCAAAAACCGTTGTAGAGCTTTAAGGTTCTCAGGAAGATCCCAATCTAAAATTGCCTGGACCTTCCTAGGATCCATACGGAAACCTGAAGCGGATAATAGATATCCCAGGAACTGTATTTCCTGAACGGCGAAGACACATTTTTCAATTTTCGCATATAATTTATTCGTCCGTAGGACCTGCAGTACTTGCCTGACATGTACTTCATGTGTTTTCAGATCAGCCGAATAAATTAAGATATCATCTAGGTATATCACCACAAACCTGCCGATGACTAAAAATATCATTAACGAAATGTTGGAAGACAGCAGGGGCATTGGTCAGACCGAAAGGCATAACTAGATTTTCATAATGCCCCTCAGGGGTGTTAAACGCTGTCTTCCACTCATCCCCTCCTTAATACGAATCAGATTGTAGGCCCCCCTAAGATCCAGTTTGGAGAACCACCTAGCACCCGCAATCTGGTTAAACAGGTCAGGAATGAGAGGAAGAGGGTATGGGTCTCGGACGGTTATCCGGTTTAGCTCACGGAAATCTAGGCAAGGACGCAGGCCCCCATCTTTCTTTTTAACAAAGAAAAACCCTGCAGCCACGGGTGAAGAAGAGGGTCTGATGTGTCCCTTGGCCAGACTCTCGGAGATATAATCTTTCATGGCTTGTCTCTCCGGACCCGAAAGATTATACAACCTGGACTTGGGTAATTTTGCACCGGGAATCAGGTTAACCGGGCAATCATAAGGACGATGAGGTGGTAACTTCTGACAACCCTTTTCAGAAAAAACATCCTCAAAGTCTGACACAAATGTAGGTAGGGAAGCTATGGAGGCGACTGAGCAATTGCTATTTAAGCAATTCTCTCTGCAATGCTCACTCCAATATCTCCCTGGCCTGCCAATCCACCACTGGATTGTGCGCTACCAACCAGGGAAGGCCCAGCACCACCGGAGTGGGAAGCCCCTCCAGAACATAACATGAAAGACACTCATTATGGTGGTCCCCTACCCGAAGGTGTAAATTATGAACAATGTGGGTGAGGTTTCTCTGAGACAGAGGAGCAGAATCAATAGCGAATATGGGAATAGGTCTCTGCAGCGTACAGAGAGACAAACCCATAGTGCGGGCAAAATGGGCATCAATCAAATTTACCCCTGCTCCACTGTCTAGAAAGAAAGAAATAGTCTCCGTCTTAACGCCAAAAACAATAACCGCTGGCAACACAAATTGAGATGTTCGTATGGAGGAAACGTATACCCCCCGGCTGACATCCTCCGCACAGCCTGGGGTTAGTAGTTTTCCGACGGTCTTTTGTTTTTGAGAAAGGAGGGACAGACATTAATGAAATGACCCTTCCCCCCACAGAAAAAACAAGCCCCCCACCTACGGCGAACCTCAGGAGGACGGACCTGACGAGAAGTTCCTCCTAGCTGCATAGGCTCGTCTAAGTCCGTACAGACTAACTGCTGCTTGGGAGAGGTTACCGATTGCTCAGGAATTTTCGATCTCTCCCTAAGACGTCTATCTATACAGATAGAAAGGGACATAACTGCATCAAGGGAAAAGGGGGTCTCATACAGCGCCAGCGCATCCTTAACCCTTTCGGATAACCCAGAGCAGAACTGACTCCTGAGAGCCGGGTCGTTCCACTGAGTATCCGTAGCCCACCTACGGAACTCTGAGCAATATTCCTCTGCTGGCCGATCTCCCTGTAGGAGTCTCCGTAACTTCGACTCAGCCAGGGCGACTCGGTCAGGGTCATCATATATGAGACCCAAAGCCCCAAAAAATCCCTCCACTGACCGGAGAGCCTGGGAACCAGGGGGTAACGAGAACGCCCAGGATTGCGGGTCCCCCTGAAGCAGGGAAATAACAATCCCCACCCGCTGTTCTTCCTTACCTGAGGAGTAAGGGCGCAGCTTAAAATATAATTTGCAGGCCTCACGGAACAACACAAATTGCGATGTACGTATGGAGGAGACGTATACCCCCCGGCTGACATCCTCCGCACAGCCTGGGGTTAGTAGTTTTCCGACGGTCTTTTGTTTTTGAGAAAGGAGGGACAGACATTAATGAAATGACCCCTCCCCCCACAGAAAAAACAAGCCCCCCACCTACGGCGAACCTCAGGAGGACGGACCTGACGAGAAGTTCCTCCTAGCTGCATAGGCTCATCCAAGTCAGTACAGACTAACTGCTGCTTGGGAGAGGTTACCGATTGCTCAGGAATTTTCGATCTCTCCCTAAGACGTCTATCTATTCTGATAGAGAGGGACATAACAGCATCAAGGGAAAGGGGGGTCTCATACAGCGCCAGCGCATCCTTAACCTTTTCAGATAACCCAGAGCAGAACTGACTCCTGAGAGCCGGGTCGTTCCACTGAGTATCCGTAGCCCACCTGCGGAACTCTGAGCAATATTCCTCTGCTGGCCGATCTCCCTGTAGGAGTCTCCGTAACTTCGACTCAGCCAGGGCGACTCAGTCAGGGTCATCATATATGAGACCCAAAGGCCCAAAATCCCTCCACTGACCGGAGAGCCTGGGAACCAGGGGGTAACGAGAACGCCCAGGATTGCGGGTCCCCCTGAAGCAGGGAAATAACAATCCCCACCCGCTGTTCTTCATTACCTGAGGAGTAAGGGCGCAGCTTAAAATATCATTTGCAGGCCTCACGGAACAACACAAATTTGTCCCTTCCCCCAGAAAATCTGTCAGGAAGAACAACCTTGGGTTCTGTAACAACCTGGTTACCCATAGCAACCGCTGGGCTTGCGGTCTGCTGCATTTGCTGCTGCTGTTGGAGGACAGACGCCTTCAATCCTGCCACCTCCAAAGACAGGCCTTGAAGCTGTTTTGCCAAAGCAGCAATAGGATCCATATTGGATTCTAAGTAGAGAAAAAAAAAAATTTATATTTTTTTCTCAAAAAATAAGGGCCAGTTAGAATATCACGATCGGCGTGACTATCACATACGTGACACAGAGGGAGGGAAAGAGGAAGGCCCTGCCCAAGTGAGAGGGAAGGTGGTGACCCCTGACTCACCTTGCGGCTGGCACCTGGCTGCCCTGACGTCCCTAGACGGGTTCCTCACCCGTACGCCGATCACGTGCCTAAAACCCTGGCTTTCCCTAAGATGAGCCCTAGATAGTGAACAGGGCGGTGGGAACACTAGTCCGCACCACTAGCTCTAAAGGAAAACACCAAGGGGAGGACAGACAATACAGACTAAACATATAATCCCAGGTGGGCGACAACAGGAGACAACAAAAAGCCCAACAGGGATCCGGAGGGTAACGCTCTGGAACAACAACCAGATTCTCAGCTCCAGTGGGTCAGCATAGAAGTCCAGGCAGGAAGCTCTATAACTGGCAACTAGAGAAGTGTGAGAAGAGAATATAAGGAGGTTGGGAGTGGCAGACAAGGAACAGCTGAGGAGGAGAAGCTACGGATCCCTGAGTGAGACAAAAAGGATTGCAAGGCAAACACAGAAAACAATCACTAAGAAACAACGTGATCTTTAGACATAGAGCGCGCAGCCACCCGCTGCGACTTCCTGACCCCGGGTATAACGGAGTCAGACGTGGCTCTTGACACCCTCGTGACACTACGGCTCTGTGCTTCAGTATTAGAATGCGTACGGCGCTGCGCTCCGGTATTAGAATGCGTACGGCAGAGGGCTCTGATATTTGATATGTACAGTGCTGCGCTCCGGTATTAGAATGCGTACGGCTCTGTGCTTCAGTATTAGAATGCGTACGGCGCTGCGCTCCGGTATTAGAATGCGTACGGCAGAGGGCTCTGATATTTGATATGTACAGTGCTGCGCTCCGGTATTAGAATGCGTACGGCTCTGTGCTTCAGTATTAGAATGCGTACGGCGCTGCGCTCCGGTATTAGAATGCGTACGGCAGAGGGCTCTGATATTTGATATGTACAGTGCTGCGCTCCGGTATTAGAATGCGTACGGCGCTGCGCTCCGGTATTAGGATGCGTACGGCAGAGGGCTCTGATATTTGATATGTACAGTGCTGCGCTCCGGTATTAGAATGCGTACGGCGCTGCGCTCCGGTATTAGAATGCGTACGGCAGAGGGCTCTGATATTTGATATGTACAGTGCTGCGCTCCGGTATTAGAATGCGTACGGCGCTGCGCTCCGGTATTAGAATGCGTACGGCGCTGCGCTCCGGTATTAGGATGCGTACGGTGCTGCACTCCGGTATTAGGATGCGTACGGTGCTGCGCTCCGGTATTAGGATGCGAACGGCAGAGGGCTCTGATATTTGATATGTACAGCGCTGCGCTCCGGTATTAGGATGCGTACGGCGCTGCGCTCCGGTATTAGAATGCGTACGGCAGAGGGCTCTGATATTTGATATGTACAGCGCTGCGCTCCGGTATTAGGATGCGTACGGCGCTGCGCTCCGGTATTAGAATGCGTACGGCGCTGCGCTCCGGTATTAGGATGCGTACGGCGCTGCGCTCCGGTATTACAATGCGTACGGCGCTGCGCTCCGGTATTAGGATGCGTACGGCGCTGCACTCCGGTATTAGGATGCGTACGGTGCTGCACTCCGGTATTAGGATGCGTACGGTGCTGCGCTCCGGTATTAGGATGCGAACGGCAGAGGGCTCTGATATTTGATATGTACAGCGCTGCGCTCCGGTATTAGGATGCGTACGGCGCTGCGCTCCGGTATTAGAATGCGTACGGCGCTGCGCTCCGGTATTAGGATGCGTACGGCGCTGCGCTCCGGTATTACAATGCGTACGGCGCTGCGCTCCGGTATTAGGATGCGAACGGCAGAGGGCTCTGATATTTGATATGTACAGTGCTGCACTCCGGTATTAGGATGCGTACGGCGCTGCGCTCCGGTATTAGGATGCGTACGGTGCTGCGCTCCGGTATTAGGATGCGTACGGTGCTGCACTCCGGTATTAGGATGCGTACGGCGCTGCGCTCCGGTATTAGGATGCGAACGGCAGAGGGCTCTGATATTTGATATGTACAGTGCTGCGCTCCGGTATTAGGATGCGTACGGTGCTGCACTCCGGTATTAGGATGCGTACGGTGCTGCGCTCCGGTATTAGGATGCGAACGGCAGAGGGCTCTGATATTTGATATGTACAGTGCTGCGCTCCGGAATTAGGATGCGTACGGTGCTGCACTCCGGTATTAGAATGCGTACGGCTCTGCGCTCCGGTATTAGGATGCGTACGGCGCTGCGCTCCGGTATTAGGATGCGTATGGCGCTGCGCTCCGGTATTAGGATGCGTATGGTGCTGCGCTCCGGTATTAGGATGCGAACGGCAGAGGGCTCTGATATTTGATATGTACAGCGCTGCGCTCCGGTATTAGGATGCGTACGGCAGAGGGCTCTGATATTTGATATGTACAGTGCTGCGCTCCGGTATTAGAATGCGTACAGCGCTGCGCTCCGGTATTAGGATGCGTACGGTGCTGCACTCCGGTATTAGGATGCGTACGGTGCTGTGCTCCGGTATTAGGATGCGAACGGCAGAGGGCTCTGATATTTGATATGTACAGCACTGCGCTCCGGTATTAGGATGCGTACGGCGCTGCGCTCCGGTATTAGGATGCGTACGGTGCTGCACTCCGGTATTAGGATGCGTACGGTGCTGCACTCCGGTATTAGGATGCGTACGGCGCTGCGCTCCGGTATTAGGATGCGTACGGCGCTGCGCTCCGGTATTAGAATGCGTACGGCGCTGCGCTCCGGTATTAGGATGCGTAAGGCGCTGCGCTCCGGTATTAGAATGCGTACGGCGCTGCGCTCCGGTATTAGGATGCGTACGGCGCTGCGCTCCGGTATTACAATGCGTACGGCGCTGCGCTCCGGTATTAGGATGCGAACGGCAGAGAGCTCTGATATTTGATATGTACAGTGCTGCGCTCCGGTATTAGAATGCGTACGGCGCTGCGCTCCGGTATTAGGATGCGTACGGTGCTGCACTCCGGTATTAGGATGCGTACGGTGCTGCGCTCCGGTATTAGGATGCGAACGGCAGAGGGCTCTGATATTTGATATGTACAGCGCTGCACTCCGGTATTAGAATGCGTACGGCTCTGCGCTCCGGTATTAGGATGCGAACGGCAGAGGGCTCTGATATTTGATATGTACAGCGCTGCACTCCGGTATTAGAATGCGTACGGCTCTGCGCTCCGGTATTAGGATGCGTACGGCGCTGCGCTCCGGTATTAGGCTCCTTTCACACCTGCGTTCAGGTGTCCGCTCGTGAGCTCCGTTTGAAGGCTCTCACAGGCGGCCCTGAACGCAGCCGTCTGGCCCTAATGCATTCTCAGTGAGCGGACACCTGAACGCTGCAAGCAGCCTGGCCGTGCGGAGGCGAGCGGATCCGTTCCGACTTATAATGGAAGTCAATGGGGACGGATCCGCTCAGGCTACTTTCACACTTAGAAATGTTTCTAAGTTATAATGCAGACGGATCCGCTCTGAACGGATGCAAACGTCTGCATTATAGGAGCGGATCCGTCTGATGAAACATCAGACGGACCCGCTCCGAACGCTAGTGTGAAAGTAGCCTTAGGATGTGTACGGCGCTGCGCTCCGGTATTACAATGCGTACGGCGCTGCGCTCCGGTATTACAATGCGTACGGCGCTGCGCTCCTGTATTAGGATACGTACGGCGGAGTGCTCCTGTATTAGAATACCTACGGTGGAGTGCTCCTGTATTAGGATACATACTGCAGAGTGCTCCTGTATTAGGATACATACTGCAGAGTGCTCCTGTATTAGGATACATACTGCAGAGTGCTCCTGTATTAGGATACATACTGCAGAGTGCTCCTGTATTAGGATACATACTGCAGAGTGCTCCTGTATTAGGATGCATTTGGTAGAGGTCTATCTGCAGAGGTTTTCAGAATGTTACCTTGGTAACAGACATGCAGTGTTCTTGGAAGCTCCGCCCTATACATGGTCACATGACTGTGACATCACATAATCACATCTCTGCTGAATCCCAGCGTCAAGCGGTGAGAGATTCCTCAGATCCCTAATGCACCTCGACCCCGGAGACTATATGTGCCCCCAGTATATGTGTCCCCTCACCTCATACACCCGGTATATATGTGCCCCCAGTATATGTGTCCCCTCACCTCATACACCCGGTATATATGTGCCCCCAGTATATATGTGTCCCCTCACCTCATACACCCGGTATATATGTGCCCCCAGTATATGTGTCCCCTCACCTCATACACCCGGTATATATGTCCCCTCACCTCATACACCCGATATATATGTGCCCCCAGTATATGTGTCCCCTCACCTCATACACCCGGTATATATGTGTCCCCAGTATATGTGTCCCCTCACCTCATACACCCGGTATATATGTGCCCCCAGTATATGTGTCCCCTCACCTCATACACCCGGTATATATGTGCCCCCAGTATATGTGTCCCCTCACCTCATACACCCGGTATATATGTGCCCCCAGTATATGTGTCCCCTCACCTCATACACCCGGTATATATGTGCCCCCAGTATATGTGTCCCCTCACCTCATACACCCGGTATATATGTGCCCCCAGTATATGTGTCCCCTCACCTCATACACCCGGTATATATGTGCCCCCAGTATATGTGTCCCCTCCATCATACACCCGGTATATATGTGCCCCCAGTATATGTGTCCCCTCACCTCATACACCCGGTATATATGTGCCCCCAGTATATATGTCCCCTCACCTCATACACCCGGTATATATGTGCCCCCAGTATATGTGTCCCCTCACCTCATACACCCGGTATATATGTGCCGCCAGTATATGTGTCCCCTCACCTCATACACCCGGTATATATGTGCCCCCAGTATATGTGTCCCCTCACCTCATACACCCGGTATATATGTGCCCCCAGTATATATGTGTCCCCTCACCTCATACACCCGGTATATATGTGCCCCCAGTATATGTGTCCTCTCACCTCATACACCCGGTATATATGTGCCCCCAGTATATGTGTCCCCTCACCTCATACACCCGGTATATATGTGCCCCCAGTATATGTGTCCCCTCACCTCATACACCCGGTATATATGTGCCCCCAGTATATGTGTCCCCTCACCTCATACACCCGGTAAATATGTGCCCCCAGTATATATGTCCCCTCACCTCATACACCCGGTATATATGTGCCCCCAGTATATGTGTCCCCTCACCTCATACACCCGGTATATATGTGCCCCCAGTATATGTGTCCCCTCACCTCATACACCCGGTATATATGTGCCCCCAGTATATGTGTCCTCTCACCTCATACACCCGGTATATATGTGCCCCCGGTATATGTGTCCCCTCACCTCATACACCCGGTATATATGTGCCCCCAGTATATGTGTCCCCTCACCTCATACACCCGGTATATATGTGCCCCCAGTATATGTGTCCCCTCACCTCATACACCCGGTATATATGTGCCCCCAGTATATGTGTCCCCTCACCTCATACACCCGGTATATATGTGCCCCCAGTATATGTGTCCCCTCACCTCATACACCCGGTATATATGTGCCCCCAGTATATGTGTCCTCTCACCTCATACACCCGGTATATATGTGCCCCCAGTATATGTGTCCCCTCACCTCATACACCCGGTATATATGTGCCCCCAGTATATATGTCCCCTCACCTCATACACCCGGTATATATGTGCCCCCAGTATATATGTGTCCCCTCACCTCATACACCTGTTATATATGTGCCCCCAGTATATGTGTCCCCTCACCTCATACACCCGGAATATATATGTCCCCTCACCTCATACACCCGGTATATATGTCCCCTCACCTCATACACCCGGTATATATGTGCCCCCAGTATATGTGTCCCCTCACCTCATACACCCGGAATATATATGTCCCCTCACCTCATACACCCGGTATATATGTCCCCTCACCTCATACACCCGGTATATATGTGCCCCCAGTATATGTGTCCCCTCACCTCATACACCCGGTATATATGTCCCCTCACCTCATACACCCGGTATATATGTGCCCCCAGTATATGTGTCCCCTCACCTCATACACCCGGAATATATATGTCCCCTCACCTCATACACCCGGTATATATGTGCCCCCAGTATGTGTCCCCTCACCTCATACACCCGGTATATATGTCCCCTCACCTCATACACCCGGTATATATGTGCCCCCGGTATATGTGTCCCCTCACCTCATACACCCGGTATATATGTGCCCCCAGTATATGTGTCCCCTCACCTCATACACCCGGTATATATGTGCCCCCAGTATATGTGTCCCCTCACCTCATACACCCGGTATATATGTGCCCCCAGTATATGTGTCCCCTCACCTCATACACCCGGAATATATATGTCCCCTCACCTCATACACCCGGTATATATGTGCCCCCAGTATGTGTCCCCTCACCTCATACACCCGGTATATATGTCCCCTCACCTCATACACCCGGTATATATGTGCCCCCGGTATATGTGTCCCCTCACCTCATACACCCGGTATATATGTGCCCCCAGTATATGTGTCCCCTCACCTCATACACCCGGTATATATGTGCCCCCAGTATATGTGTCCCCTCACCTCATACACCCGGTATATATGTGCCCCCAGTATATGTGTCCTCTCACCCTCATACACCCGGTAGATATGTGCCCCCAGTATATGTGTCCCCTCACCTCATACACCCGGTATATATGTGCCCCCAGTATATATGTCCCCTCACCTCATACACCCGGTATATATGTGCCCCCAGTATATATGTGTCCCCTCACCTCATACACCTGTTATATATGTGCCCCCAGTATATGTGTCCCTCACCTCATACACCCGGAATATATATGTCCCCTCACCTCATACACCCGGTATATATGTCCCCTCACCTCATACACCCGGTATATATGTGCCCCCAGTATATGTGTCCCCTCACCTCATACACCCGGAATATATATGTCCCCTCACCTCATACACCCGGTATATATGTCCCCTCACCTCATACACCCGGTATATATGTGCCCCCAGTATATGTGTCCCCTCACCTCATACACCCGGTATATATGTCCCCTCACCTCATACACCCGGTATATATGTGCCCCCAGTATATGTGTCCCCTCACCTCATACACCCGGAATATATATGTCCCCTCACCTCATACACCCGGTATATATGTGCCCCCAGTATGTGTCCCCTCACCTCATACACCGGTATATATGTGCCCCCGGTATATATGTCCCCTCACCTCATACACCCGGTATATATGTGCCCCCAGTATATGTGTCCCCTCACCTCATACACCCGGTATATATGTGCCCCCAGTATATATGTGTCCCCTCACCTCATACACCCGGTATATATGTGCCCCCAGTATATATGGCCCCTTTCCTCATACACCCGGTATATATGTGCCCCCAGTATATGTGTCCCCTCACCTCATACACCCGGTATATATGTGCCCCCAGTATATATGTGTCCCCTCACCTCATACACCCTGTATATATGTGCCCCCAGTATATATGTGTCCCCTCACCTCATACACCCGGTATATATGTGCCCCCAGTATATGTGTCCCCTCACCTCATACACCCGGTATATATGTGCCCCCAGTATATATGTCCCCTCACCTCATACACCCGGTATATATGTGCCCCCAGTATATGTGTCCCCTCACCTCATACACCCGGTATATATGTGCCCCCAGTATATGTGTCCCCTCACCTCATACACCCGGTATATATGTGCCCCCAGTATATATGTGTCCCCTCACCTCATACACCCGGTGTATATGTGTCCCCTCACCTCATACACCCGGTATATATGTGCCCCCAGTATATATGTGTCCCCTCACCTCATACACCTGTTATATATGTGCCCCCAGTATATGTGTCCCCTCACCTCATACACCCGGTATATATGTGCCCCCAGTATATATGTCCCCTCACCTCATACACCTGTTATATATGTGCCCCAGTATATGTCCCCTCACCTCATACACCTGTTATATATGTGCCCCCAGTATATGTGTCCCCTCACCTCATACACCCGGTATATATGTCCCCTCACCTCATACACCCGGTATATATGTGCCCCCAGTATATGTGTCCCCTCACCTCATACACCCGGAATATATGTGTCCCCTCACCTCATACACCCGGTATATATGTGCCCCCAGTATATATGTCCCCTCACCTCATACACCCGGTATATATGTGCCCCCAGTATATATGTCCCCTCACCTCATACACCCGGTATATATGTGCCCCCAGTATGTGTCCCCTCACCTCATACACCCGGTATATATGTGCCCCCAGTATATGTGTCCCCTCACCTCATACACCCGGTATATATGTGCCCCCAGTATATGTGTCCCCTCACCTCATACACCCGGTATATATGTGCCCCCAGTATATGTGTCCCCTCACCTCATACACCCGGTATATATGTGCCCCCAGTATATGTGTCAACTCACCTCATACACCCGGTATATATGTGCCCCCAGTATATGTGTCCCCTCACCTCATACACCCGGTATATATGTGCCCCCAGTATATGTGTCCCCTCACCTCATACACCTGGTATATATGTGCCCCCACTATATATGTCCCCCTGTATGTACCCTACATAATCTGTGACCCCCTACACCCTCCATACTGTATGTACCTACATAATCTGTGACCCCCTACACCCTCTATACTGTATGTACCCTACATAATCTCTGACCCCCTACACCCTCTATACTGTATGTACCCTACATAATCTGTGACCACTACACCCTCTATACTGTATGTACCTACATAATCTGTGACCCCTACACCCTCTATAGTGTGTGTACCCTACATAATCTGTGACCCCCTACACCCTCTATACTGTATGTACCTACATAATCTGTGACCACTACACCCTCTATACTGTATGTACCTACATAATCTATGACCCCCTACACCCTCTATACCAGTGATGGTGAACCTTTTAGAGACCGAGTGCCCAAACTGCAACTAAATACCCACTTATTTATCGCAAAGTGCCAACACAGCAGTTTAACCTGAATACCAATATAGTATATCTTCCATGTACTTTATCATTTAGCTATAATGGCTTAATAGCCACATTCAGCGCGCTGCCTGTGCTGTTCATAGTGCGTCCTGTGCTGATGAATGGCAGGAAAAGTCTAAAGCATATTAGTATGCCATAGACATTTTCCAAGGCGCGGGTGCCCACAGAGAGGGCTCTGAGTGCCGCCTCTGGCACCCGTGCCATAGGTTCGCCATCACTGCTCTATACTGTATGTACCCTACATAATCTATGACCCCCTACACCCTCTATAGTGTGTGTACCCTACATAATCTATGACCCCCTACACCCTCTATACTGTATGTACCCTACATAATCTATGACCCCTACACCCTCTATACTGTATGTACCCTACATAATCTGTGACCCCCTACACCCTCTATACTGTATGTACCCTACATAATCTGTGACCCCCTACACCCTCTATACTGTATGTACCCTACATAATCTGTGACCCCCTACACCCTCTATACTGTATGTACCTACATAATCTGTGACCACTACACCCTCTATACTGTATGTACCTACATAATCTTTGACCACTACACCCTCTATACTGTATGTACCTACATAATCTGTGACCCCCTACACCCTCTATACTGTATGTACCTACATAATCTGTGACCCCTACACCCTCTATAGTGTATGCACCCTACATAATCGGACTCCCTGTATACTGTGTGAACCCTACATGAATTGCAAACCCTATATCTTCTAAAGTGTCTCCTATGTTTTTTGATCTCTACAATCCCTGGATAATTTAGGACCCTGCACGGTATATGTGTATTACCAGTGACCCCTATATGCACCCTATATTATCTCTACTTGAAGGACAACATCTCCACCCTATGTCTGGACCACAGTTGCAGACCAGGCTCATTCTTGACTTTCCAGAAGACTTCCAGATTGTGGATGGGGCTGACGGGCTGCGGAACCTTCCCTTCCAGACAGATATTTATAGCCTTCAATTTGATACAGGAATGGGTACTCCCCAAACACTAATGAAAGGCGTAGCTGAAGCACTAAGGTTCCCACAAGCTACAGTTGAGAATCCTTCGCTGTGACCAACCACCAATAGTCCTTCCTCCACCAGACTTTATAAGTGGCACCCCGCATTCATGTAGAGAGCCTTCAATTGGCATCCACCAAAGCACCATGATGCCTCTTTCTAGAACAGTGTTCCTCATCTCCAGACCTCAGGGCTCACCTGCCGGTCATGATTTGAGAATATCTCACAGGATAATGTAGCTCTATTCTGGTAGCAGTAAGTGGCCACCGTGGGCCTGGCAATTGTAACTGTTCGACTTATTAGTTGGTCTTCTGTGGCTTGTTCAGAACCATCACTCACCCATGCCTATCTGACCAATTTGTTAATATTTTTTCTGGAGGGTAGTTTTCACCTATCTTCCTCTTTGGTCTGGTGCTCAATCCCACAACCTGGAGGAAACGCGTCAGGATAGGACAAGACAGTATAAGGGGGGTAGGTTCCGGTTCTGTGCTGGTTTCCCCTTGTCAGATGACGCAGAGAGATAGGGGTCTAGGTGACATCGTAGGGGGAAGTGGCCACTGCTATATCTGACATCTGCCCCCTCTTCCACCCTGCCCACATTCCTATATATATATTTTTTTACTGCCCACCATGGGATTGACATGGTGGGTCCATGTGTCTGCGCTGACTGCTGTAGATTTCAGTCGTCTTTAGCCAGAAAACTAGTGTAGAAGATGGTCAATGCACCCTTTTCAGGAAAGTGGGGAAGACGGCAGAGTAACGCCATTTGTGCAGTATTTTGCAGCTTGCAACTTTTTTATACCAGAAAACTGTCGTAAATCAATGATAAATTCCCCCTGTATTTGGTATCGCCATAATCGCACTGAGCGAGAGAGCAACTTAGTGTGGGTTTTTTGCCGAGAAATGAACGTGAGAGTTTATCCCATAAAAGCTCAATGTCCGCGTTTTACCACCCCCCTAGAAAGAGTTAATAAAAGTTATGTGGACCCCAAAATGGCGCCTTTAAAAACGAAAACTCGTCCCACATAAAACAAGCCCTCATACAGCTACGTAGACTGAAAAATCTAACTTATCGCTCGTATAAGGAAACTATCAAAGTGACATAGTCTGTAAGGCTGAAAAAATCTGTCTGTCCATCGGGGGGGGGGGGGGGGTTAAAGAGGTCTTTCTGGTGGTAGTGCCCTGCACCCTGCATCAACTAACCTGTTCCCTGCTGGGGGTGGACATGGTCACCTGCACTGCTGCAGCCAATCACTTGTCTCCCTTTCTGTATTCCTATCTGGTCAAGATCCATATAAGAGGTGTATAGTCACCTTCCTTTATAGCTGGAAAGCAGCTTGACTTCTATCCATCTCCAGGTTTAATAGTTAGTTCTGCTAGTTCTGGACAATGCTCAAAACTAAACAAAATCCTCCTGTCATGTTACCTGAATCTTCTTCTATTCTCATCTCACCATGTATAGGATATGGTACCTGAATCTTCTTCCATCCCCACCATGTATGGAGCATGGTACCTAAATCTTCTTCCATCCCCATCATGTATAGGTCATGGTACCTGAATCTTCTTCCATTCCCACCATGTATGGAGCATGGTACCTAAATCTTCTTCCATCCCCACCATGTATGGGGCATGGTACCTGAATATTCTTCCATCCCCACCATGTATGGAGCATGGTACCTGAATCTTCTTCCATCCCCACCATGTATGGAGCATGGTACCTGAATCTTCTTCCATCCCCACCATGTATGGAGCATGGTACCTGAATCTTCTTCCATCCCCATCATGTATAGGTCATGGTACCTGAATCTTCTTCCATCCCCACCATGTATGGGGCAGGTACCTGAATCTTCTTCCATCCCCACCATGTATGGGGCAGGTACCTGAATCTTCTTCCATCCCTACCATGTATGGAGCATGGTACCTGAATCTTCTTCCATCCCCACCATGTATGGAGCATGGTACCTAAATCTTCTTCCATCCCCATCATGTATAGGTCATGGTACCTGAATCTTCTTCCATCCCCACCATGTATGGAGCATGGTACCTGAATCTTTTTCCATCCCCACCATGTATGGAGCATGGTACCTGAATCTTCTTCCATCCCCACCATGTATGGGGCATGGTACCTGAATATTCTTCCATCCCCACCATGTATGGAGCATGGTACCTGAATCTTCTTCCATCCCCACCATGTATGGGGCAGGTACCTGAATCTTCTTCCATCCCTACCATGTATGGAGCATGGTACCTGAATCTTCTTCCATCCCCACCATGTATGGAGCATGGTACCTGAATCTTCTTCCATTCCCACCATGTATGGAGCATGGTACCTGAATCTTCTTCCATTCCCACCATGTATGGAGCACGTTACCTGAATCTTCTTCCATCCCTACCATGTATGGAGCATGGTACCTACATCTTCTTCCATCCCCACCATGTATGGGGCAGGTACCTGAATCTTCTTCCATCCCTACCATGTATGGAGCATGGTACCTGAATCTTCTTCCATCCCCACCATGTATGGAGCATGGTACCTGAATCTTCTTCCATTCCCACCATGTATGGAGCACGTTACCTGAATCTTCTTCCATCCCTACCATGTATGGAGCATGGTACCTACATCTTCTTCCATCCCCACCGTGTATGGAGCATGGTACCTGAATCTTCTTCCGTCCCCACCATGTATAGGTCATGGTACCTGATTCTTCTTCCATGCATGTGCAGTACGCAGCCCTGCAGGGTGAGGCGAATGGTGAGGTCACAGGGGTAGTTACTAACCGAGGGTGTCTTTGGTACTCACAGTTTTTCATATACCCTGGACAGGCGTACAGCAGTGATGGAGAGGCTGGCACAGGGGTCCTCTGGGGCACTCTCTATGTATAGGGACCAGGCCGGGTGGTAGGTGAGGTGCCCTGGGTGTTGCAGGTTTATTGTAGTATTAATTGAGGAACACAAGTTGCAGTAAACCAGAACTTCCTTTTACTGAAACAGTTCAACTATTTACAGTTTTTAGTTGGTTCCATATGTAAAAAGGTTGAATACAGGCAGGCTTTATATAAAACGGCAGGCAAAGTCTTTGCAAGATACTCAGAGGGCATAAACACTTACAGATCAGGCTGCACTTTTCCTCATATCCGGTCTGGCTTACTCCAAGGCCCGTATGCCCTAATACTGGCTTTATCCTTGGGTAGGGAAACCTTCCTCTGGTATATGTCTCCTTGCTGTAGAATATCCTTCTGCCCTTCAGCTCTCTGTTTGGCTGGAAATAAACTTGGCTCTGCTCTGTACTTTTATAGGAACTTGGTTTCTCAGGAGGCAAACTCTTCCCCTGGATGGCAAGCTAGGAGCCTGGGCTATCTAGCTGCATGTCCGAATCTGCTCCTTAGCTCTCCTCTGGCTAAAGTCTACACTGACTTCTGACTACACCCACTCTAGACTCTCTACTTTCCTGTCCTGAACCTGACAATATATACTAGGGGTTCCCTAGCTCCCTCTACTGTCTAGGAGGAGGAACTACCCCTAACAGGCCTGGTACAGGAGATAACAGGGAAAATCACATAAAACATCATATAAAATACAATGACCCTATTCCACAAAAGGGTGAGGAACAACGTGGCCCAATTGACCCTTGTGTAGTGCCCACATTTACCTAGTGGGACACTACATACCCTGCTGCTTTGAGGTTGCCCGTCCTCGGCACAACACAGGGGGCCTGCCCAGCTGAAAACTGCAACCTGAAAGACAAAAATGAAAAGCAGGCATATGCAATAAATATATACATTTGCAGTATAAATATATCAGGCAGCTCCGCTGGCAAAGGAACAAGTGCGGTGAAAAGGGGCGTCATTCTCTTCATACAGGATAGAACAGGGAACATGGGCGCTGACCTGGTGCAGCGTATCAGGGATAACCAGGATAGTCCATAATAATAAAATACAGTAGTCCCATAAAACAGCATCTCAGAGGCCCACAAGCACTGTGGTCATCTCTGGGCACAGTTCTTGAATTTAAGATGGCACATAAAAAGTCACAGCACAAAACTCCACATCTCAGGAATATTTTTCCCTGACAAGTCCTGGTATATAAAAGTAGTGCTGTAATATCCCCTACTCAACCTGAAAAGGGGGTTAAAAGGGTAAGGTACAAAAACAGCAGGCACAACTTGGATTGGCACTTGAAGTAGGCAGGATGTCCTGGTAAACAGTATGGCAGCAGAGCAATTGGACTTCTCAGTGGCCTTTCAACTACCACTGGGCCGTGTGGGAACTGGCAGCAGCTCATGGTGCCAAAACATAGGACTCCTGTCCTGAAACAGTTAAGTTACTGTAAGGGTCCCTCAGCAGTTATGGCCTAGCAGGCCTACTCACAGGTACGTGTCCAGTTCATACTGGTCGTCAGACGTGGTACATCCTGGTTCCGCTCTGAGTCGTGGCCTGTGTAGATTAATACTTGGCTGGGCCCCCAAAATAGTATTAGCCGGCAACTAAAGAATAAATGGGCCTGTCAATTGCACAGGCTCCGCAAGCCTGGGGGTTACCGGTGCAGGAGGCTCCACGGGTCTGGGTGTCGCCGGCCTTATGCGACGGACCCGACTCCTGGTATAGCAGAGTTTTTCAGGTACAGCAATGGTGGACACAGCGATGGTAGTCGCTGAACTGGTGGCAACGGGAACTTTCACTGCAGGCCCGGGGGCATCAGAGTTCTTGGACAAGTCGGCATTTTCAGGTGGTATCGGGGCCCCTCCTGACGCCGCGATTTGGCGCAGGCCATCAAGATGGATTTCTAACCTGGCAATCTGGTCCTCCAGGGTCTCATGCGATGCTCCGCTGCAGGGTTCCGGTACAGTCCCCACAGGTTCGGGAGTTGAGTCGCAACTCTTCCCTCGCCGCAGGGCATCAAGGGTCTCATGGAATCTCTGCATGTTCTCCATCTCCGCTTGGGTCTTCTCACTGCGGGGCAACTCAGGTGAGGGAAAGGGACTCACCCGTTTCTCTAGCACGGTGGGCTGCCAGAAGATATTGGGGCCGGTGAAGGAACTCCTCTCCTGGTAGGTATGGTGAGCGGGTTCCGCTGGAATCTCTGGTTCGCATTCCGGACTGGTGGGATCCTCAGGATCTTCCCAATCCTCTAGTCCCGGCTTGGGACGGACTACTGCCGTGGCATACGGACCTCTCAGGCCCTTAGCGAGGGGTAAACTCCACTTCTTCTCCTTTGCGGAGGTTGTGCAAATGTTTGGGTAGGTAGCTGCGTTTTACAGACCTCCGATTCACAAAAAGGTCTCGGCCTGTGGAGTAGTCCTTGATGAAACCGAATCCTTGGCTTTTATCGAATGTCACCACCACTCCCATCCTTCTCTCTAGATGGGGCTGAGTATTCAAGTGGCGCTCGTATACGGTCTTCGCTAGCTTCTTGAAGTAGATCTTTTTCTTAGTTGTCTTTTGTATTGCGGCGGCGCGTATCTCGGCTATTGCGCAGAGGGCTTTATAAATCCATCACGTGAACCAATGCACGGCTCAGGCTGCGACCGCGGTGGGAAGCAGGTTGGCCTCTCCGGTCCCGGAGTATAGGCAGGTGGTGCTTCTCTTTCGTCAAACATTGTAGGCTCTGGGGTCTTGCTTGCAGGTAAGGCCATTCCGGCTGGAGACTCTACCTTCTGCAACATGCTCCATCCCTCTACTGCACACAACTGGGCGGCACGCAGTACTTCAGACAAGACCTCCCACTGCTCCGGGAGGCTGCCCCCTAGGTACTCCAACATGGGGGAGGCGGAGTCGATAAGGATAGACATGCAAATTAGATGATAAGGCGGTGGCGGAGAAGACGGCACTAAATTCTTCCCGCCAATACAATACAGCGATGGCGCAGCAATAATTTCAGTCAGCTTAGGCGGCCATCTTTAAGCATAAGGCTGTCAATTCACTGACAGCAAGCGGTGACAAAAAAAACGTCAAACAGTCCACAATATAGAGTTTTCACACTGCGATTTTTCACAGTTCCTTGGCCCAACAATTTTCAAATAAACGGACAGGGCATTTATCACTTTATAGGCAATAATGGCACACAGTTCAGATTCCACAATGACATAGGAATATTCGCATTCTGTTCGTGACGCCAAAATATGCAGTACGCAGCCCTGCAGGGTTAGGCGAATGGTGAGGTCACAGGGGTGCCAGCTGATGTCCGGTTGCTGCTCGGCCAAGGCAACAGAATTAGGGAGCTGGTCACCTCCTATAGCGTCCCTAATCTGACCCTAACTCCTATCTACATGGGTCGACCTTAAAGGTAGGAGGACCCATGCGCCGGAACCTAGGAGCCCTGACTTACCCTCCGTCCGGTCCCTAGCTAGGAGTCAGGGTAAGACGGCCTGTTCCTACTGGACACGGAGGAACAGGGGTCTCACGGGCCGAGTAGCCAGGAAAGGGGGAACACCAACAGTCTTATGGGTATGGCAGGTGAACTAACTAGTTCCACCTACCTGCCACAGCCTTGCTGACTGGATCCCTGTGGACACAGGGATCCAGATCCATAAGCTGCACAGAAACCAAAGAGATAAGACATCAACCATACATCAGGGAAAGGAATCTTATGACCGGAAGGGTGGCCCTTACAGGAAGGATGGAATCCACAGGAGGCTGCTTCAGCCAAGCATGACTGAAGCAACCTACTGAGCAGTGCTCCAGACACAGGCTTTATAGGGGTAAATGGCCACACCCACCGGACAGACACACCCAGTGACATCACACTCACTGGGAAGAGGGTTAACCCTTCCAGCACCACAGGAAAGGAAAACACCAAACATACAGGGGAAGTGACCAAACTAAGATCACCCTGTGGCTGTTGCCGCTGACAGCGACATGGGTGGCAGCCGTCCCGGGAGACAGCCCGAAGGCCGAGACACTGCCACCACATGTACATAATACCAAACGTTGCCACGGGCAGCCACAGTGAAAGGACGATGTCCGTGCGCACCAAACATAAACTACAGTGCACACCAGACATACAACACAGAGTGCACACTGACATAACACAGAGTGCACACAACACACTGACACCTAACATAAAGATAGTTCGATGCAACCGCATGCAACTGCAGCGAGCTGCCTAGCCACGCTCAGGCTGCGCTGACACATACACATGAGACTACCGGTTGCCCGCGGCAACCACAAGTTAGGCCACACGCCAGCGGCCCTCACCTGTGGTTTAAACCTACACGAAACCGCAGGCAACCGCATGCGGTTAGAGAGTCACGGTCATAGCCATGGCCGTGACAGGTGCCCTGGGTGTTGCAGGTTTATTGTGCCGGTGGCAAGATCCCTTTAAGTTTGTGACGCCAGTGCCGGTAACGGTGGCACATCAATTTATTGTAGTAATAATTGAGGAACACATTTTGCAGTAAACCAGAACTTCCTTTTACTGAAACAGTTCAACTATTTACAGTCTTTAGTTGGTTCCATATGTAAAAAGGTTGAATACAGGCAGGCTTTATATAAAACGGCAGGCAAAGTCTTTGCAAGATACTCAGAGGGCATAAACACTTACAGATCGGGCTGCACTTTTCCTCAGATCCTGTCTGGCTTACTCCAAGGCCCGTATGCCCTAATGCTGGCTTTATCCTTGGGTAGGGAAACCTTCCTCTGGTATATGTCTCCTTGCTGTAGAATATCCTTCTGCCCTTCAGCTCTCTGTTTGGCTGGAAATAAACTTGGCTCTGCTCTGTACTTTTATAGGAACTTGGTTTCTCAGGAGGCAAACTCTTCCCCTGGATGGCAAGCTAGGAGCCTGGGCTATCTAGCTGCATGTCCGAATCTGCTCCTCAGCTCTCCTCTGGCTAAAGTCTACACTGACTTCTGACTACACCCACTCTAGACTCTCTACTTTCCTGTCCTGAACCTGACAATATATACTAGGGGTTCCCTAGCTCCCTCTACTGTCTAGGAGGAGGAACTACCCCTAACAGGCATGGTACAGGAGATAACAGGGAAAATCACATAAAACATCATATAAAATACAATGACCCTGTTCCACAAAAGGGTGAGGAACAACGTGGCCCAATTGACCCTTGTGTAGAGCCCACATTTACCTAGTGGGACACTACACATGGTGGAGATGGAAGAAGATTCAGGTACCATGCTCCATACATGGTGAGAATAGAAGAAGTGGTACTGCCATTTCTCAAGTGTCCTAGGATTGATTTTCAACAGGACAACGCTCGTGGTACTGTGAGCAGCATGCATGGTACCGTGGTCTGCAGCACCTTGTGACATGTCTCGCATCGAGAACATCTGGGATGTGCCCAAGTGCATTCGGCATGGCAGAACATTCCTCAGACAACCATTAATAACCTCACTGATAGCATGCCACGGCGTGGAAGTGGCTGGATTTCTACATCTGGCGCTCATACTCCATACTGAATACAGCCAGATGTTTTGAATATTTTGTTTCCATTTTTTATCATTTGCATATCGTTAACATTCCCAGAATTACAAGACTTTTCCTTCTTGGAGTTATAATTTCAATGTTCAAATGGACATTGTGATCACTATCGAGAACTTGGTGGACGGTGGACACACGGAGCGAGACTGTGTGAGTGTGGAAACTGATGCTAAATAGTGGAGTGTGCAGTGAGGGGCAGCAGTACTGACATGGGGATGGGAAAGTGACAGGTGGTGAAGGGGCAGTTAGGAACTTGGGGGGGGACTGCACCCCAAAGAGGGGCTAATTACTGATAAAACACGGAAGAAAGGGAAGACAGCGCGCAAGGGAGACAGGGAGAGGTGACAGGCAGGAAAGGGATGCAGAGGCAGACATGGCAGCTCTTTATCACTACCAGGCCACTAACAGTCACCACTGGACCACCATTGAAGGTCAGAACAGACACCACCACGCTCACTGTTCCTGACTGGATTGGTATGAGCAAAGCCATGTCTGTTACCTTCAACAAAACCTTATGACCCAGAGGGCTGTGATGGGGACAACCATCGTCAGAATTGACTGAGAAAGAAGATGACACATGAAAGCAAGCAAACAGGACATAAAAAGGAGACAAATCAGAAGACCTGATCATTACAATCTGTCATCTCTTCTGCTTCCTTGGTGGTAAGAGGAACACAGGAATGCACTCAGTTTTGGATGGCCCTCATTCTGGGGCTCAGGTTTTAGAACTGATCAGTATCAAGACGACTTCACTGTGACTTTTTATGTATCCCCCCACTATAGGGGATATTCAGGTTGGGTTAACAATCTCCATGTCCCTATTCTTCAAAGCCTGTCCAAACCAGACCCAATGTGTTCACAGTCAGGCAAGTCTCTGGTTGTCATGGTCCAATACATCCTCAGTAAAACTTCTGATAGGATTACAACCCAACCAACTGGATAGATAATATAGACCTTTATATTAAAGTGGTGAATGCCATAGGACAGCTTCAGAGTGTGGTCTAGTGGAGTCCAAGCCTTGGCAGGTCAGACAATCATGTGCTTATTGGGGGCGACCCAACTCTCTGAATATTTATCTGAGTACATTACACTCACTTCATGTCAATCTTCACAAGATGTCTCAGACTGGCAGGACCCGCATTAATCATCATACTTACCTGGTCCCCTGCACCAGGGCCCGGCTCGTTCGCTACCTGGCTTCCATTTAAACTTACTGTTTGACGCTGCTGCAGCCAATCATTGGCCTCTGCTCCCCGTGCGTCATGTCAAATGGTCACATGACACAGCAGGAGAAAATCACCAGTGTGGCCAGTCTGGTACAAACTGGAAATTTGTATGGATGGACCTGAGACAAGCAGCGGGGGACAGGGAGCGAACAAGCCAGAACCCAGCTGGGGATAGGGTAAGTATGGTCACCAAGGCAGGTCTCTGGAAATTAGTGCACAACCCCTTTTAAAAGTACTGTAAATTTACACTATGTGACCAAAGTATGTGTCCCCTGACTCCCACCATCCCATCACATAATCATGAGTTAGTATAAAATTGTCCCCTTTTGCAGTCATAACAACCTTCCCTCTTCTCAGAAAGCCTCCCCCAAGATTGGTGGGTCTGTGTGTCAACCTGTGCCTCATTGTGAGTTCCCGATGTTTGGGGAGAAAGCCTGGCTTGCTATACCCATTCCAGATTACTTTAAAGGTGTTGGATGGGGATTAAGTGTGGGCTCCATGTAGACCACTCGATTTCCTCCACACCAGACTCGTCACCCCATATGTGTATGAGGCTCGCCGTGGGCGGTCATGCGGAAACAGTGAAAAGCCTCCCCCAAGCTGTCACCACAAAGGTGAAAGTGAAAATTTTGTAAACTTTCTTGAAAAAGTGGGGCCAAACCCTGAAAAGCTGTTCCAAACCATGACATCTCCTCCACAATAGCTTACATTAGACACGATCTATTCCAGTTGGTTGTGTTCTCTGGGCATCCACCAGACTTACCGTAGATGCATCCATCACCCAACTACCAGGTAGTGAGAGGTGATTCATCACTCAGGGGCCCTGCTGTGGGAGTTTTTGTGGTCTACTGCTTCATGGGTAGGCCGCCGTTACTTTTAGAAGCTTCCAGGTCCAACAAGTTAGCTATACATGTAGGGTTTATATGTGGTGTCAGGACCAGTGGTTGGAGAGGACTTGAGCTTTCCATGTAGGATTTATAGGTTTGGCAGGGACTAGTGGTTGGAAGAGTGTTGAGCTCTATATTCAGATTGTAGCAGTAGGTAGGACTACTGGTTGAAGGAGAGGTGGATTCTACATGTAGGGTTTACAGCCGATGGCAGGACCAGTGAATGGAGAAGACAAGCTTTGCATGTTGAGTTTATAGATGGAGGATGAACAAGTTGTTGAAGGAGAGTTGAGCTCTACATCCTATTACATGTAGGATTTATAGGTGGTGGCAAGACCAGTGATTGGAGAAGGTTAGCTCTCCCTGTAGGATTAGGAAACAGTACATAGAGGTAGAACTAGTGGTTTGAGAAGATTTTATCACTAGATCTGGGATTTCTAGGTGGTGGAAGGACTTGTTTTAGAGAAAACTTGAACTTTACATGTAGGATTTATAAGTAGAGGAAGGAGCCGTGTTTGATGAAGACTTGATCTCTACTTTTTAGGTCGAGGTTCGAGAAGTGATTGAAAAAAACTTCAAGTGCTGTATATACGATGTATAGTTCACAGTAGGACCAGTGGCTTGGAGAACATAAACTGATCATGTAATATTTATAAGTAGAGATTGGACCAGTCCTTGAGGGAAACTTGAAGGGGTTGTCCAGGTTCAGAGCTGAACTCAGGCAGCCCCTCTGAGATGAGCATCAGAGCATTTCATGTTGTTTACAAACTTACACTGCTAGGCGGTACGTTGCCGGATCTAATTAAAAAAAAACTTTCCCTGCGCGATTCAGCACAGGGCAAGGGAGATCTTCAGAGCATGAAATGCTCTGATGCTCATATCAGAGCGGCTATCCGGGTGAAGAAGGGGTTATGTCCGGGTTCAGCTCTGAATCCAGACAACCTCTTTAATTTCTACATGTAGGATTCATAGGTGGAGCTAGGACTAATAGTTGGAGAAGACTTGAGCTCTACATATAGGATTTATAAATGGCGTTAGGACTAGTAGTTGAAGAGCTGAGCTTTACATTTATGATTTATAGGTGGAGCTAGGAGTAGTATTTGGGGCAAACAAGTTCTACATGGAGGATTTATAGGTGGAGGTAGGACTAGTAGTTGGAGCAGACTTAAAGGCAGGGGCGTAGCTAAAGGCTCATGGGCCCTGGTGCAAGAGTTCAGCTTGGGCCCCCCCTCCCTTAGTGCTTGTTGTCAAGGGGCAGGGGAGCACATAGCCTTCCTTCTGCTGGAAGAAAACATTGAAAGGGCACCCCCGCAATCTAAATTCTTGACCTAACCCCTTCCCTCCAGCCAGAGGTGTAAATTGACCAGCATGTACTTACTATAATGCCAGTGTCTTATGTGGCACAAGGGTTTTTGGGCCCCCTAAGGCTCCTGGGCCCGGTAGCGACTGCTACATCTGCACCCCCTATAGCTACGCCCCTGCTTAAAGGGGTTCTCTCGCTTCAGCAAATGGCATTTATCCTGTAGAGAAAGTTAACACAAGGCACTTACTAATGTATTGTGATTCTCCATATTGCCTCCTTTGCTGGCTTAATCTATTTTTCCATCTCATTATACACTTCTCATTCCCATAGTTATGACCACTCTGCAATCCAGCAGCAGTGGCCGTGCTTACATGCTATAGAATAAAGCACTGGCCTTTCTAGTGGCCCGAACCGTGGGGATGCACATAAGCCTATAGTGTGCAAGCACGGCCACAGATGCTGGAGTACAGGATGGTCGTAACCATGGAAATGAGAAGTGTATAATGTGATGGAAAAATGAGTCTAGCCAGCAAAGGACACAATATGGACAATCACAAAACATTAGGAAGTGCCTTGAATTAACTTTCTCTACATGATAAATGCCACTTGCTAAAGTGAGAGAATCCCTTTAAGCTCTACATGTAGGATATATAGGCGGAGGTAGGACTGGTAGTTGGTGCAGACAAGTTTTACATGTAGGATTTATAGGTATTGTAGGACTAGCAGTTTGAGCAGACCTGAGCTCCACATGGAGGATTTATAGGCGGAGGTAGGACTGGTAGTTGGAGCAGACTTGAGCTCCACATGGAGGATTTATAGGCGAAGGTAGGACTGGTGGTTGGAGCAGACTTGAGCTCCACATGGAGGATTTATAGGCGGAGGTAGGACTGGTAGTTGGAGCAGACTTGAGCTCTACATGGAGGATTTATAGGCGGAGGTAGAACTGTTAGTTGGAGCAGACTTGAGCTCCACATGGAGGATTTATAGGCGGAGGTAGGACTGGTAGTTGGAGCAGACTTGAGCTCCACATGGAGGATTTATAGGCGGAGGTAGGACTGGTAGTTGGAGCAGACCTGAGCTCCACATGGAGGATTTATAGGCGGAGGTAGGACTGGTAGTTGGAGCAGACCTGAGCTCCACATGGAGGATTTATAGGCGGAGGTAGAACTGTTAGTTGGAGCAGACTTGAGCTCCACATGGAGGATTTATAGGCGGAGGTAGGACTGGTGGTTGGAGCAGACCTGAGCTCCACATGGAGGATTTATAGGCGGAGGTAGGACTGGTAGTTGGAGCAGACTTGAGCTCCACATGGAGCATTTATATATGGAGGTAGGACTGGTAGTTGGAGCAGACTTGAGCTCCACATGGAGGATTTATAGGCGGAGGTAGGACTGGTGGTTGGAGCAGACTTGAGCTCCACATGGAGGATTTATAGGCGGAGGTAGAACTGTTAGTTGGAGCAGACTTGAGCTCCACATGGAGGATTTATAGGCGGAGGTAGGACTGGTAGTTGGAGCAGACTTGAGCTCCACATGGAGGATTTATAGGCGGAGGTAGGACTGGTAGTTGGAGCAGACTTGAGCTCCACATCGAGGATTTATAGGCAGAGGTAGGACTGGTAGTTGGAGCAGACTTGAGCTCCATATGGAGGATTTTTAGGCAGAGGTAGGACTGGTAGTTGGAGCAGACATGAGCTCTACATGGAGGATTTATAGGCGAAGATAGGACTGGTAGTTGGAGCAGACTTGACCTCTACATGGAGGATTTATAGGCGGAGGTAGGACTGATAGTTGGAACAGACTTGAGCTCCACATGTAAGATTTATAGGTAAGGTAGGACTGTTAGTTGGAGCAGACCTGAGCTCCACATGGAGGATTTATAGGCGGAGGTAGAACTGTTAGTTGGAGCAGACTTGAGCTCCACATGGAGGATTTATAGGCGGAGGTAGAACTGTTAGTTGGAGCAGACTTGAGCTCCACATGGAGGATTTATAGGCGGAGGTAGGACTGGTGGTTGGAGCAGACCTGAGCTCCACATGGAGGATTTATAGGCGGAGGTAGGACTGGTAGTTGGAGCAGACTTGAGCTCCACATGGAGCATTTATATATGGAGGTAGGACTGGTAGTTGGAGCAGACTTGAGCTCCACATGGAGGATTTATAGGCGGAGGTAGGACTGGTGATTGGAGCAGACTTGAGCTCCACATGGAGGATTTATAGGCGGAGGTAGAACTGTTAGTTGGAGCAGACTTGAGCTCCACATGGAGGATTTATAGGCGGAGGTAGGACTGGTAGTTGGAGCAGACTTGAGCTCCACATGGAGGATTTATAGGCGGAGGTAGGACTGGTAGTTGGAGCAGACTTGAGCTCCACATCGAGGATTTATAGGCAGAGGTAGGACTGGTAGTTGGAGCAGACTTGAGCTCCATATGGAGGATTTTTAGGCAGAGGTAGGACTGGTAGTTGGAGCAGACATGAGCTCTACATGGAGGATTTATAGGCGAAGATAGGACTGGTAGTTGGAGCAGACTTGACCTCTACATGGAGGATTTATAGGCGGAGGTAGGACTGATAGTTGGAACAGACTTGAGCTCCACATGTAAGATTTATAGGTAAGGTAGGACTGTTAGTTGGAGCAGACCTGAGCTCCACATGGAGGATTTATAGGCGGAGGTAGAACTGTTAGTTGGAGCAGACTTGAGCTCCACATGGAGGATTTATAGGCGGAGGTAGAACTGTTAGTTGGAGCAGACTTGAGCTCCACATGGAGGATTTATAGGCGGAGGTAGGACTGGTGGTTGGAGCAGACTTGAGCTCCAAATGGAGGATTTATAGGCGGAGGTAGGACTGGTAGTTGGAGCAGACTTGAACTACACATGGAGGATTTATAGGTGGAGGTAGGACTGGTAGTTGGAGCAGACTTTAGCTCCACATGGAGGATTTATAGGTAAGGTAGGACTAGTAGTTGGAGCAGATTTGAGCTCTACATGGAGGATTTAAAGGCGGAGGTAGGACTGGTAGTTTGAGCAGTCTTGAGCTCCACACGGAGGATGTATAGGTGGAGGTAGGACTGGTAGTTGGAGCAGACTTGAGCTACACATGGAGGATTTATAGGCGGAGGTAAGACTGGTAGTTTGAGCAGACTTGAGCTCCATATGGAGGATTTATAGGCGGAGGTAGGACTGGTAGTTGGAGCAGACTTGTGCTCCAAATAAAGGATTTATAGGCAGAGGTAGTTGGAGCAGACTTGAGCTCCACATGGAGGATTTATAGGCGGAGGTAGGACTGGTAGTTTGAGCAGACTTGAGCTACACATGGAGGATTTATAGGCGAAGGCAGGACTGGTAGTTGGAGCCGACTTGAGCTCTACATGGAGGATTTATAGGCGGAGGTAGGACTGGTAGTTGGAGCAGACTTGAGCTTCACATGGAGGATTTATAGGCGGAGGTAGGACTGGTAGTTTGAGCAGACTTGAGCTACACATGGAGGATTTATAGGCAGAGGTAGGACTGGTAGTTTGAGCAGACTTGAGCTACACATGGAGGATTTATAGGCGAAGGCAGGACTGGTAGTTGGAGCCGACTTGAGCTCCACATGGAGGATTTATAGGCGGAGGTAGGACTGGTAGTTGGAGCAGACTTGAGCTCTACATGGAGGATTTATAGGCGGAGGTAGGACTGGTAGTTGGAGCAGACTTGAGCTTCACATGGAGGATTTATAGGCGGAGGTAGGACTGGTAGTTTGAGCAGACTTGAGCTACACATGGAGGATTTATAGGCGGAGGTAGGACTGGTAGTTGGAGCAGACTTTAGCTCCACATGGAGGATTATAGGCGGAGGTAGGACTGGTAGTTGGAGCAGACTTGAGCTTCACATGGAGGATTTATAGGCAGAGGTAGGACTGGTAGTTAGAGCAGACTTGAGCTCTACATGTAGGATTTATAGGCGGAGGTAGGACTGGTAGTTGGAGCAGACTTGAGCTTCACATGGAGGATTTATAGGCGGAGGTAGGACTGGTAGTTAGAGCAGACCTGAGCTCCACATGGAGGATTTATAGGCGGAAGTAGGACTGGTAGTTGGAGCAGACCTGAGCTCCACATGGATGATTTATAGGCGGAGGTAGGACTGGTAGTTGGAGCAGACTTGAGCTTCACATAGAGGATTTATAGGCGAAGATAGGACTGGTAGTTGGAGCAGACTTGACCTCTACATGGAGGATTTATAGGCGGAGGTAGGACTGATAGTTGGAGCAGACTTGAGCTCCACATGGAGGATTTATAGGTAAGGTAGGACTGTTAGTTGGAGCAGACCTGAGCTCTACATGGAGGATTTATAGGCGGAGTTAGGACTGGTAGTTGGAGCAGACTTGAGCTCCATATGGAGGATTTATATGTGGAGGTAGGACTGGTAGTTGGAGCAGATGAGATCTATATGTAGGATTTGTAGGCAGAGATAGGACTAGTAGTTGGAGCAGACTTGACCTCCACATGGAGGATTTATAGGCGGAGGTAGGACTGGTAGTTGGAGCAGACTTGAGCTCCACATGGAGAATTTATAGGTGGAGATAGTTGGTGCAGACTTGAGCTCTACATGGAGGATTTATAGGCGGAGGTAGGACTGGTAGTTGGAGCAGACTTGAGCTCCAAATAGAGGTTTTATAGGCAGAGGTAGTTGGAGCAGACTTGACCTCTACATGGAGGATTCATAGGCGGAGTTAGGACTGGTAGTTTGAGCAGACTTGAGCTCTACATGGAGGATTTATAGGCGGAGGTAGGACTGGTAGTTGGAGCAGACTTGAGCTCCAAATAGAGGTTTTATAGGCAGAGGTAGTTGGAGCAGACTTGACCTCTACATGGAGGATTCATAGGCGGAGTTAGGACTGGTAGTTTGAGCAGACTTGAGCTCTACATGGAGGATTTATAGGCGGAGGTAGGACTGGTAGTTGGAGCAGACTTGAGCTCCAAATAGAGGTTTTATAGGCAGAGGTAGTTGGAGCAGACTTGACCTCTACATGGAGGATTCATAGGCGGAGTTAGGACTGGTAGTTGGAGCAGACAAGCTTTACAGTGGAGATCAGAATGGCTGTTGGAGAAGTCTTGGTGTCAGGAATTTACCCAGTCAAGATATGGTTCATGGCTGTGATGGGAGGGTTGCCTTGCTGAGCAGAAAATCCCAGACTTGTTGAAGTATGAACTGAGGCTGGAAACCAAGTCAGTCAGGTTCCTGTTTTTGTGTCCAACCCAGAGCTAGAAAGCGAATTTAAGTCAGTGATTGCCATTTGCCTGTGATTTTGTGTAGTCTTGATTCTGGATTAACCCCTCATGCTCTGTTTTGGCATATCTCCTGGTTTTGACCCTGTTTCTCTACCACTTGTTGCGCCCTGATCATTCTGGTAGATCTGCTTCCAGCGAGCTTGTGCCGGTTTTCCCATCACATACAATGGGGGCATATCGCTAAGTGATGCCCCCATTGTATGATAGGTGCGAGTCCTACCTCTGGGACCCGCACTTACAAGTAGAATGGAGCAGGGAGAGCTGGGGCTGGAGGACCCCGGGTTTCCCAGCGTCCGTCCACTACCAAGCGCTGCTCCCATACAAGAGAAGGGGAGCGCACCCGCGGCCCCTGCTCCCATTTATTTCTATGGGGCAGACGGAATAGCCGAGCTGGGCTATTTTCAGTGTCCCTAATAAAATGAATGGCATGACATGCACAGTGCGGCCTCTATTAGTTTCCCCGCTCCGTTCTCGTTGTTGGTTCGGGTCCCAGAGGTAGGACCCGTACCTATCAGACAATGGCTGCATATCCTAGTGATATGTCTCCATTATATGTGATGGCAAAACCCCTTTAATTTGGGTCCCTAGCAGCCAAGCCCATTTGCACTTGCAGTGGGCTTTGATGAAGAACCTAAGGGTAGCCTTCGCTTCCTACCAACCAGAGTAGTTAGGAGGACTGATAGCAGTTTCTGATTTTGCTGGCTGTAGTTCCAGATGATGACCATAGTATTTTCTTAAACTTGGGTTTTGGATAATGTATTACTCTACAATTGAAGAAACCATGGTTGTAACAGCTAGGTACAGAGGTAGGTGCAGGAGCTTGGGTTCTACATCTACTAAATGGGGCTTATGCTTTTGGAAAAGATTTGGATAATTTTTTTTATCGAGAAATAAGCATACGATTAGAGAAGTTTTTGGTTAAATAGAAAACATCTTCTCCATATAAATGGAACCATACCATAGAGTTGTAGACATTATGTGTTCTATCTGTGCTACATAAATTGGTCCAAACCGTTAATAAATTTTAGTTTTATAGCTAAAATAAGTGTAAAGACTGATGTATTCCGGCCGCATTCTCTGTAGATCTTTTCATGACCCTGGCATGTTTTCGTCTCAGCTCTGTGGGTAAGGCGGTTTACAGCAGTCCAACACTCTCATCACTGTAGGTTGGGCGGTTTACAGCAGTCCAACACTCTCATCACTGTAGGTTGGGCAGTTTCCAGCAGTCCAGCGCTCTCATCACTGTAGGTTGGGTTGTTTCCAGCAGTTTGGTGCTCTCATCGCTGTAGGTTAGGTGGTTTCCAACAGTCCAGCACTCTCATCACTGTAGGTTGGGTGGTTTCCAACAGTCTGGAGCTCTCATTGCTGTAGGTTGGGCGGTTTCCAACAGTCCGGCGCTCTCATCTCTGTAGATTGGGCAGTTTCCAGCAGTCCGGCACGCTCATCTCTGTAAGTTGGTCAGTTTCCAGAAGTCAGGCACACTCATTGCTGTAGGTTATGCGGTTTCTAGCAGTCCGGCACTCTCATCTCTGTAGGTTGGTTTGTTTACAGCAGTTTGGCGCTCTCATCGTTGTAGGTTGGGTGGTTTCCAGCAGTCCGGCACTCTCATCGTTGTAGGTTGGGTGGTTTCCAGCAGTCTGGCTCTCTCATCGCTGTAGGTTGGGTGGTTTCCAGAAGTCCGGCACTCTCATCTCTGTAGGTTGGGTGGTTTCCAGCAGTCCGGCACTCTCATCTCTGAAAGTTGGGTGGTTTCCAGCAGTCCGGCACTCTCATCTCTGTAGGTTGGGTGGTTTCCAGCAGTCCGGCACTCTCATCTCTGAAAGTTGGGTGGTTTCCACCAGATCTGACCCTCTGGTTGTGGGTGGAACAAGCACTTCTTGTGGGAGGATTCTGTAGAACTCTGTCTGCAGCCAATATGTTCTTCTGTCTCGTTCCAGGTTCTTTATGTCATCAGAACGGGTGATGATGGACAGAGGTGGAGGCCTTCTTCTCAGCAATGGTGGAAATACATCGCTGTGTCTTGGCCGGGGATTAGAAGCAGGACCCAACTTCAGTGGAGTGACAATAATGAGGCCTGAGGGGCCCGGCCCTGTGCCTGTCCCCATGAACCTCTTTGCCACATGGGAAGTGGACAGATGCTCCCCCAGCTGTGTTCCCAGGTATGTTGCCACTCACTGCATTCTACCATCACATCCACAGCTCATAATTGTCTCTGACATAATAACTGATGGGTGTTACCCTGGACACTGCCCGTGTTCAGACATGATGGGTGTTACCCTGGACGCTGCCCGCATTCAGACATGACAGGTGTTACCCTGCACATGGAGGCTTTCATTTTCTGCAGATGAGGTCTATAGTCGACTGTCCTGTGACACTTCATGAACACGTCACCAGAGAAGAAGATATTACAGTCTGTATGAGCAAAAAAGTAAGTAGCAGTGATTTTGGAGTAGCAGTGATGATGCAGGAGCAGTGATTTTGGAGTAGCAGTGATGATGCAGGAGCAGTGATGATGCAGGAGCAGTGATTTTGGAGTAGCAGTGATGATGCAGGAGCAGTGATTTTAGAGTAGCAGTGATCATGCAGGAGCAGTGATTTTGGAGTAGCAGTGATGATCCAGGAGCAGTGATTTTGGAGTAGCAGTGATGATGCAGGAGCAGTGATTTTGGAGTAGCAGTGATGATGCAGGAGCAGTGATTTTAGAGTAGCAGTGATGATGCAGGAGCAGTGATTTTAGAGTAGCAGTGATGATGCAGGAGCAGTGATTTTGAAGTAGCAGTGATGATGCAGGAGCAGTGATTTTGGAGTAGCAGTGATGATGCAGGAGCAGTGATTTTAGAGTAGCAGTGATCATGCAGGAGCAGTGATTTTGGAGTAGCAGTGATGATCCAGGAGCAGTGATTTTGGAGTAGCAGTGATGATGCAGGAGCAGTGATTTTGGAGTAGCAGTGATGATGCAGGAGCAGTGATTTTAGAGTAGCAGTGATGATGCAGGAGCAGTGATTTTGGAGTAGCAGTGATGATGCAGGAGCAGTGATTTTGAAGTAGCAGTGATGATGCAGGAGCTGTGATTTTGGAGTAGCAGTGATGATGCAGGAGCAGTGATTTTGGAGTAGCAGTGATGATGCAGGAGCAGTGATTTTGGAGTAGCAGTGATGATGCAGGAGCAGTTATTTTGGAGTAGCAGTGATGATGCAGGAGCAGTGATTTTGGAGTAGCAGTGATGATGCAGGAGCAGTGATTTTGGAGTAGCAGTGATTTTGGAGTAGCAGTGATGATGCAGGAGCAGTGATTTTGGAGTAGCAGTGATTATGCAGGAGCAGTGATTTTGGAGTAGCAGTGATTTTGGAGTAGCAGTCATGATACAGGAGCAGTGATTTTGGAGTAGCAGTGATGATGCAGGAGCAGTGATTTTAGAGTAACAGTGATGATGCAGGAGCAGTGATTTTGGAGTAGCAGTGATTTTGGCGTAGCAGTCATGATACAGGAGCAGTGATTTGGAGTAGCAGTGATGATGCAGGAGCAGTGATTTTGGAGTAGCAGTGATGATGCAGGAGCAGTGATTTTAGAGTAGCAGTGATGATGCAGGAGCAGTGATTTTGGAGTAGCAGTGATGATGCAGGAGCAGTGATTTTGGAGTAGCAGTGATGATGCAGGAGCAGTGATTTTGGAGTAGCAGTGATGATGCAGGAGCAGTGATTTTGGAGTAGCAGTAATGATGCAGGAGCAGTGATTTTGGAGTAGCAGTGATGATGCAGGAGCAGTGATTTTGGAGTAGCAGTGAGGATGCAGGAGCAGTGATGATGCAGTAGCAGTGATGATGCAGGAGCAGTGATTTTAGAGTAGCAGTGATGATGCAGGAGCAGTGATTTTGGAGTAGCAGTGATGATGCAGGAGCAGTGATTTTATAGTAGCAGTCATGATACAGGAGCAGTGATTTTGGAGTAGCAGTGATGATACAGTAGCAGTGATTTTGGAGTAGCAGTCATGATACAGGAGCAGTGATTTTGGAGTAGCAGTGATGATGCAGGAGCAGTGATTTTGGAGTAGCAGTCATGATGCAGGAGCAGTGATTTTGGAGTAGCAGTGATGATGCAGGAGCAGTGATTTTGGAGTAGCAGTGATGATACAGGAGCAGTGATTTGGGAGTAGCAGTGATGATACAGGAGCAGGATTTGGAGTAGCAGTGATGATACAGTAGCAGTGATTTGGAGTAGCAGTCATGATACAGAGCAGTGATTTTGGAGTAGCAGTCATGATACAGGAGCAGGATTTTGGATAGCAGTGATGAGGAGCAGTGATTTTGGAGAGTAGCAGTGATGAGCAGGCGCAGTGATTTTAGAGTAGCAGTGATGATGCAGGAGCAGTGATGATGCAGGAGCAGTGATTTTGGAGTAGCAGTGATGATGCAGGAGCAGTGATTTTGGAGTAGCAGTGATGATGCAGGAGCAGTGATTTTGGAGTAGCAGGTGATGATGCAGGAGCAGTGATTTTGGAGTAGCAGTGATGATGCAGGAGCAGTGATTTTGGAGTAGCAGTGATGCAGGAGCAGTGATTTTGGAGTAGCAGTGATGATGCAGGAGCAGTGATTTGGAGTAGCAGTGATGAATGCAAAAGCAGTGATTTTGGAGTAGCAGTGATGATGCAGGAGCAGTGATTTTGGAGTAGCAGTGATGATACAGGAGCAGTGATTTTAGAGTAGCAGTGATTTTGGAGTAGCAGTCATGATGCAGGAGCAGTGATTTTGGGAGTAGCAGTGATGATGCAGGAGCAGTGATTTTGGAGTAGCAGTGATTTTAGAGTAGCAGTGATGATGCAGGAGCAGTGATTTTGGAGTAGCAGTGATGATGCAGGAGCAGTGATTTTGGAGTAGCAGTGATGATGCAGGAGCAGTGATTTTGGAGTAGCAGTGATGCAGGAGCAGTGATTTTGGAGTAGCAGTGATGATGCAGGAGCAGTGATTTTGGAGTAGCAGTGATGATGCAAGAGCAGTGATTTTGGAGTAGCAGTGATGATGCAGGAGCAGTGATTTTAGAGTAGCAGTGATGATGCAGGAGCAGTGATTTTGGAGTAGCAGTGATGATGCAGGAGCAGTGATTTTGGAGTAGCAGTGATGATACAGGAGCAGTGATTTTAGAGTAGCAGTGATTTTGGAGTAGCAGTCATGATGCAGGAGCAGTGATTTTGGAGTAGCAGTGATGATGCAGGAGCAGTGATTTTGGAGTAGCAGTGATGATGCAGGAGCAGTGATTTTGGAGTAGCAGTGATGATGCAGGAGCAGTGATTTTGGAGTAGTAGTGATGATGCAGGAGCAGTGATTTTGGAGTAGCAGTGATGATACAGGAGCAGTGATTTTAGAGTAACAGTGATGATGCAGGAGCAGTGATTTTGGAGTAGCAGTGATGATGCAGGAGCAGTGATGATGCAGGAGCAGTGATTTTGGAGTAGCAGTGATTTTGGAGTAGCAGTGATGATGCAGGAGCAGTGATTTTGGAGTAGCAGTGATTTTAGAGTAGCAGTGATGATGCAGGAGCAGTGATTTTGGAGTAGCAGTGATGATGCAGGAGCAGTGATTTTGGAGTAGCAGTGATGATGCAGGAGCAGTGATTTTGGAGTAGCAGTGATGCAGGAGCAGTGATTTTGGAGTAGCAGTGATGATGCAGGAGCAGTGATTTTGGAGTAGCAGTGATGATGCAAGAGCAGTGATTTTGGAGTAGCAGTGATGATGCAGGAGCAGTGATTTTAGAGTAGCAGTGATGATGCAGGAGCAGTGATTTTGGAGTAGCAGTGATGATACAGGAGCAGTGATTTTAGAGTAGCAGTGATTTTGGAGTAGCAGTCATGATGCAGGAGCAGTGATTTTGGAGTAGCAGTGATGATGCAGGAGCAGTGATTTTGGAGTAGCAGTGATGATGCAGGAGCAGTGATTTTGGAGTAGTAGTGATGATGCAGGAGCAGTGATTTTGGAGTAGCAGTGATGATGCAGGAGCAGTGATTTTGGAGTAGCAGTGATGATGCAGGAGCAGTGATTTTGAAGTAGCAGTGATGATACAGGAGCAGTGATTTTAGAGTAACAGTGATGATGCAGGAGCAGTGATTTTGGAGTAGCAGTCATGATGCAGGAGCAGTGATGATGCAGGAGCAGTGATTTTGGAGTAGCAGTGATTTTGGAGTAGCAGTGATGATGCAGGAGCAGTGATTTTGGAGTAGCAGTGATGATGCAGGAGCAGTGATTTTGGAGTAGCAGTGATTTTGGAGTAGCAGTGATGATGCAGGAGCAGTGATTTTGGAGTAGCAGTGATGATGCAGGAGCAGTGATTTTGGAGTAGCAGTGATGATGCAGGAGCAGTGATTTTAGAGTAGCAGTGATGATGCAGGAGCAGTGATTTTGGAGTAGCAGTGATGATGCAGGAGCAGTGATTTTGGAGTAGCAGTGATGATACAGGAGCAGTGATTTTAGAGTAACAGTGATGATGCAGGAGCAGTGATTTTGGAGTAGCAGTCATGATGCAGGAGCAGTGATGATGCAGGAGCAGTGATTTTGGAGTAGCAGTGATGATGCAGGAGCAGTGATGATGCAGGAGCAGTGATTTTGGAGTAGCAGTGATGCAGGAGCAGTGATTTTGGAGTAGCAGTGATGATGCAGGAGCAGTGATTTTGGAGTAGCAGTGATGATGCAAGAGCAGTGATTTTGGAGTAGCAGTGATGATGCAGGAGCAGTGATTTTAGAGTAGCAGTGATTTTGGAGTAGCAGTGATTTTGGAGTAGCAGTGATGATGCAGGAGCAGTGATGATGCAGGAGCAGTGATTTTGGAGTAGCAGTGATGCAGGAGCAGTGATTTTGGAGTAGCAGTGATGATGCAGGAGCAGTGATTTTGGAGTAGCAGTGATGATGCAAGAGCAGTGATTTTGGAGTAGCAGTGATGATGCAGGAGCAGTGATTTTAGAGTAGCAGTGATGATGCAGGAGCAGTGATTTTAGAGTAGCAGTGATGATGCAGGAGCAGTGATTTTAGAGTAGCAGTGATGATGCAGGAGCAGTGATTTTGGAGTAGCAGTGATGATGCAGGAGCAGTGATTTTGGAGTAGCAGTGATTTTAGAGTAGCAGTGATGATGCAGGAGCAGTGATTTTGGAGTAGCAGTCATGATGCAGGAGCAGTGATGATGCAGGAGCAGTGATTTTGGAGTAGCAGTGATGATGCAGGAGCAGTGATGATGCAGGAGCAGTGATTTTGGAGTAGCAGTGATGCAGGAGCAGTGATTTTGGAGTAGCAGTGATGATGCAGGAGCAGTGATTTTGGAGTAGCAGTGATGATGCAAGAGCAGTGATTTTGGAGTAGCAGTGATGATGCAGGAGCAGTGATTTTAGAGTAGCAGTGATTTTGGAGTAGCAGTGATTTTGGAGTAGCAGTGATGATGCAGGAGCAGTGATGATGCAGGAGCAGTGATTTTGGAGTAGCAGTGATGCAGGAGCAGTGATTTTGGAGTAGCAGTGATGATGCAGGAGCAGTGATTTTGGAGTAGCAGTGATGATGCAAGAGCAGTGATTTTGGAGTAGCAGTGATGATGCAGGAGCAGTGATTTTAGAGTAGCAGTGATGATGCAGGAGCAGTGATTTTAGAGTAGCAGTGATGATGCAGGAGCAGTGATTTTAGAGTAGCAGTCATGATGCAGGAGCAGTGATTTTGGAGTAGCAGTGATGATGCAGGAGCAGTGATTTTGGAGTAGCAGTGATTTTAGAGTAGCAGTGATGATGCAGGAGCAGTGATTTTAGAGTAGCAGTGATGATGCAGGAGCAGTGATTTTGGAGTAGCAGTGATTTTGGCGTAGCAGTCATGATACAGGAGCAGTGATTTTGGAGTAGCAGTGATGATGCAAGAGCAGTGATTTTGGAGTAGCAGTGATGATGCAGGAGCAGTGATTTTGGAGTAGCAGTGATGATGCAGGAGCAGTGATTTTGGAGTAGCAGTGATGCAGGAGCAGTGATTTTGGAGTAGCAGTGATGATGCAGGAGCAGTGATTTTGGAGTAGCAGTGATGATGCAAGAGCAGTGATTTTGGAGTAGCAGTGATGATGCAGGAGCAGTGATTTTAGAGTAGCAGTGATGATGCAGGAGCAGTGATTTTGGAGTAGCAGTGATGATACAGGAGCAGTGATTTTAGAGTAGCAGTGATTTTGGAGTAGCAGTCATGATGCAGGAGCAGTGATTTTGGAGTAGCAGTGATGATGCAGGAGCAGTGATTTTGGAGTAGCAGTGATTTTAGAATAGCAGTGATGATGCAGGAGCAGTGATTTTGGAGTAGTAGTGATGATGCAGGAGCAGTGATTTTGGAGTAGCAGTGATGATACAGGAGCAGTGATTTTAGAGTAACAGTGATGATGCAGGAGCAGTGATTTTGGAGTAGCAGTCATGATGCAGGAGCAGTGATGATGCAGGAGCAGTGATTTTGGAGTAGCAGTGATTTTGGAGTAGCAGTTATGATGCAGGAGCAGTGATTTTGGAGTAGCAGTGATTTTAGAGTAGCAGTGATGATGCAGGAGCAGTGATTTTGGAGTAGCAGTGATGATGCAGGAGCAGTGATTTTGGAGTAGCAGTGATGATACAGGAGCAGTGATTTTAGAGTAACAGTGATGATGCAGGAGCAGTGATTTTGGAGTAGCAGTCATGATGCAGGAGCAGTGATGATGCAGGAGCAGTGATTTTGGAGTAGCAGTGATTTTGGAGTAGCAGTGATGATGCAGGAGCAGTGATTTTGGAGTAGCAGTGATGATACAGGAGCAGTGATTTTAGAGTAACAGTGATGATGCAGGAGCAGTGATTTTAGAGTAGCAGTGATTTTGGAGTAGCAGTCATGATGCAGGAGCAGTGATTTTGGAGTAGCAGTGATGATGCAGGAGCAGTGATTTTGGAGTAGCAGTGATTTTAGAATAGCAGTGATGATGCAGGAGCAGTGATTTTGGAGTAGTAGTGATGATGCAGGAGCAGTGATTTTGGAGTAGCAGTGATGATACAGGAGCAGTGATTTTAGAGTAACAGTGATGATGCAGGAGCAGTGATTTTGGAGTAGCAGTGATTTTAGAGTAGCAGTGATGATGCAGGAGCAGTGATTTTGGAGTAGCAGTGATGATGCAGGAGCAGTGATTTTGGAGTAGCAGTGATGATACAGGAGCAGTGATTTTAGAGTAACAGTGATGATGCAGGAGCAGTGATTTTGGAGTAGCAGTGATTTTGGAGTAGCAGTGATGATACAGGAGCAGTGATTTTGGAGTAGCAGTGATGATGCAGGAGCAGTGATTTTGGAGTAGCAGTGATGATACAGGAGCAGTGATTTTGGAATAGCTGTGATGATACAGGAGCAGTGATTTTGGAGTAGCAGTCATGATGCAGGAGCAGTGATTTTGGAGTAGCAGTGATGATGCAGGAGCAGTGATTTTGGAGTAGCAGTGATTTTAGAGTAGCAGTGATGATGCAGGAGCAGTGATTTTAGAGTAGCAGTGATGATGCAGGAGCAGTGATTTTGGAGTAGCAGTGATGATGCAGGAGCAGTGATTTTGGAGTAGCAGTGATGATGCAGGAGCAGTGATTTTGGAGTAGCAGTGATGATGCAGGAGCAGTGATTTTGGAGTAGCAGTCATGATGCAGGAGCAGTGATTTTGGAGTAGCAGTGATGATGCAGGAGCAGTGATTTTGGAGTAGCAGTGATTTTAGAGTAGCAGTGATGATGCAGGAGCAGTGATTTTAGAGTAGCAGTGATGATGCAGGAGCAGTGATTTTGGAGTAGCAGTGATGATGCAGGAGCAGTGATTTTGGAGTTACAGTGATGATGCAGGAGCAGTGATTTTGGAGTAGCAGTGATGATGCAGGAGCAGTGATTTTGGAGTAGCAGTGATGATGCAGGAGCAGTGATTTTGGAGTAGCAGTGATGATGCAGGAGCAGTGATTTTAGAGTAGCAGTGATGATGCAGGAGCAGTGATTTTAGAGTAGCAGTGATTTTGGAGTAGCAGTCATGATGCAGGAGCAGTGATTTTGGAGTAGCAGTGATGATGCAGGAGCAGTGATTTTGGAGTAGCAGTGATTTTAGAGTAGCAGTGATGATGCAGGAGCAGTGATTTTGGAGTAGCAGTGATGATGCAGGAGCAGTGATTTTGGAGTAGCAGTGATGATACAGGAGCAGTGATTTTGGAGTAGCAGTGATGATGCAGGAGCAGTGATTTTGGAGTAGCAGTGATGATACAGGAGCAGTGATTTTGGAGTAGCAGTGATGATGCAGGAGCAGTGATTTTGGAGTAGCAGTGATGATGCAGGAGCAGTGATTTTGGAGTAGCAGTGATGATACAGGAGCAGTGATTTTAGAGTAGCAGTGATGATACAGGAGCAGTGATTTTAGAGTAACAGTGATGATGCAGGAGCAGTGATTTTGGAGTAGCAGTGATGATGCAGGAGCAGTGATTTTGGAGTAGCAGTGATGATGCAAGAGCAGTGATTTTGGAGTAGCAGTGATGATGCAAGAGCAGTGATTTTGGAGTAGCAGTGATGATGCAGGAGCAGTGATTTTGGAGTAGCAGTCATGATGCAGGAGCAGTGATTTTGGAGTAGCAGTGATGATGCAGGAGCAGTGATTTTGGAGTAGCAGTGATGATGCAGGAGCAGTGATTTTGGAGTAGCAGTGATGATACAGGAGCAGTGATTTTGGAGTAGCAGTGATGATGCAGGAGCAGTGATTTTTGAGTAGTAGCCACCCTGCTGGATCCTCACTACAAGGACAGCATGCCGTCCTTACTTCTGTCACTGGAGTGTGAATGGAAGATGTGCAAGTACAAGCGAACTCTGGTAGAGGTGCTACTGATGGCGTTCCACCTGACAGCGGGGACTCAGTGGAAGCATAAGGCAGAGGAGGAGGTTGCCAACGCAGCTGGGGCTCCAACAGCACCTCAGAAGGCAGGGTTAGCATGGCCGACATGTGGAAAAGCTTTGTCAGCACAACAACCAGCACCACCGGCTGATATGGAGCGTCTTAGCAGGAGGCAGCATTTCACATGGTGGAGCAGTAAGTGGGCACACGCCTACACGGACTGGCTGACGGGTCAGCCCCTGCAACTTCTGGGTCTCCAAATTGGCCGGAGCTTGCCCTTTACATCTTGGAGGTGCTGGCCTGCCCTGCAGCCGGTGTATTGTCCGAACGTGTGTTTATCACAGTGGTGGTGGTGGGGGGGTTATCAGCTCAGTAGATAGAACTATAATAAAGATCTGGGGGTCAGAATATGGAGATGTAAAAGCAATTTTTTTTTGAATGCCCCAAATATATTTATATTGACAGTTGGAAGACCTCTTTCAATTGGTAAATTGTAAAACCCCCTCTGATTGGCTATGCAAATGAGGTAAGCAGGGATTGGTTCAAGAGCTTGGCTGGGAGGCAGATGGGTGTGGCCCATGACACTTTCATTTATTTTTACACTATTTAGACATAAAACCTATACATATGGGGTATCGTTGTAATCGTACTGGCCCCGAGAATGAAGGGCACGGGTCAGTTTTTCTGCAAATGGAACTCCGTAGTGACAAAACCCATAAAAAGGTGGACGAATTGCGGTTTTTTTTCTCCAATGCCACCCCATTTGGAATTTTTTCTCCGCTTCCCACTACATTGTGTGCCGTAATAAATGATGGCATTAGAAAGTACAAATCAAAAGTAAGCCCTCATATGGCTATGTTAATGGAAAAATAAAAAGTTATGGCTCAAGTAAGACAGGGAAGAAAAATGAAAAGGCAAAAACGAATAAACCTCTGGTATCCAGGGGGTTAATGGAAGTAGGCCTGGTCCACTCGACAATGACACGCAACTTAGCAGGATCCATACAAACTTTTTGTGGGAAAATAAGTAGCCCAGGAAGAAGACCTGTCTTACTCCAAACTCGCATTTAATCAACTTGGCTAATAAATGATAGTCCCTCAGCTTCTGAAGGACCTTTCTCACATGAAGAACAAGAGACGACCGATCAGGGGAGAACACCGGCATGTCGTCTTAGTACACCACAACAAACTGCTCAAGAAAGAAAGAATATGTCGTTAACCAGGATTTGGAAAACGGATGGGGCATTACACAGTCCGAAGGCCATCACCGGGTTTTAGAAATGCCTCCATCCTTCTTCCCTACAAAAAAGAATCGGCCCCTACAGGAGAAACGGATGGATGGATGTGACCTTTCTTGAAACTATCTTGGACTTACTCTCTCATAGCCAGTCTCTCAGCCCAGAGAGATTAAATATCCGACCCTTAGGGAGATTAGCTCCAGGGACTAATATCCTGGACTAATTTATGTGCTATATGTCGGCACTGTTGACTGTCCTTTTTAATGTATTTAATATATGGTATTTCCTACTATCAGGCTGGCATTGTCATTGCATCTATTCGCCCCTAGGTGGTGCTGGTGCCACATATTATATGTAGCTTGAGGTGTGTTAATAAAGTTAGTTCAAGTTGAGAGAGAGAGAGAGAGGAGAAGGAAGTGTATGGAGGAGGTGAACAGCAAAAGCCTTTCTTTCCTCTGGGCCCTGATCAAGTCTGGAGAAGTGGAGAAGACAGACCAAGTAGTCACAGCAACCCAGCACAGACAAGTGAGTCTATGTACTAATATAAAGCAAGTCTAGTGAAGATTAGAGCTGAGTCTAGCCAAGGGACTTCACAAGCACCAGTGACCGGGAGGAACATAAAGGTACCTGGACGATTAGTGTGCAGAATTATCCTTTTCCACTAAATGCCTTTTGGAACATAGTGAACCGGAATATTTCAGGAGAGCATCCTACATCAAATAATGGAGCAGAGAGTTTGCCTGCCATGAGGAAGAACGCCCTTATTAGATTGCTCAACATAAGTAAGAAATCATTATATTCAGTATCTGAGTGCTAGAGATTGGACTCAAGTCAAAACTATTTAAGCAAGAATTGTCATCCTGCCTGTTAAAGCTACAGTTTCGAGAGAACTCCTCAACTGACAATTGCCAGACCTGTATTAAGGAATTCCAGCTAAAGTAACATCTGGATTATTACCTTTAACATATAAACGAACTGTAACAACTGTCCTGAGACCAGTGATTCAGTAAATGTTCAACTGTTTTACTACAACTGACTCCTCATCCTTTCTACCACCCTCAATATTTGCACCTTACGGTGCTGGCATCACGAACACGGGGGCCCAGCCACCAAAGCACCTTAAACACCTATACCATCAAGGGCACCTCAACTTCCATCTGGCTGGTGTTCCCTGCACTAGAGAGTGTCCCGGAAGATTTAGTGCTGACTTCCCCATCACTGCACGCCGGCCCAGGGAGGCTCTGCTAACCGTGAGTAAATGAACTACTACCGCCATTGGCCCATTATGCCTCACGTGTTTACCCCCGCGGCACGGTCGCTGCACAATCGTATTTTCTATGGGCTGGCAAGGTCTCAGAAGCCTCCTTAGAGAATACATCCTGAAAATCTCGGATAAACCCAGGAATGGAACACATATCCAGGCCGGCAAGCTGAACAGACAGGCAGGGACTAGGACACTGAGGGCCCCACGTAATCAGCTCTCCAGAACTCCAATCAAAATTTGGGGAGTTGTTTTTTAGCCAGGATAACGCCAAAACAACCTCAGCAGATAAACTGTGCAAAACAAAAAGTGAACATTTTTCAGAATGGACCCACCGTCATCACTAAATCAATAGTCTGTCATTCTATAAACCCTCCGACTGGTGTCTATTCCAGACACAGGAATAGGTTTATGTAACTCGCGCACTACAAGACCCAGAGCAGAAATAAAATCATAATTAACAAAATTTGCAGCGGACCCTTAATCAACAAAATCACTACCAGTAACAGTCCTTCCATGTGAAGATAAACTCACAGGCAGAAGTAATCTACCACACTTCTTGGGAAATGCCAGTGCGTCTGAGTGACCTCCCCGATCACCCGCCGTCGGGATCACAGTGCAGGATCGCAGTTGATGAGCAGGGCTGCCGCAGTAGAAGCACAGTCTGTTCTTTCGCCGATGCTCCTGCTGCTGAGATACTGTGCCACCAACCTGCTTAGGATCCTCGGATTCTTCAGGGGTCTCGGATCCAGAAGGTTTACTGAGGGATGGGCACAGACAGTCCTCTCACGCTTGCGTTCTCCATATGCCTGTCAAGGCGATTCGCCAAAGACATCGCTTCTTCAAGGGAACCTGGGGTGGGATGACTAACTAGCAGATCCTTTAAGGTGTCAGAAAGACCAAGCCTAAACCGGATCCTCAGGCTGGATGGTTCCAACCGGAGGCAGTACACCATTTGCGGAGATCAGCACAGTACTCCTCCACTTAGAGAGAAGAGCTGACTCTCAGCATGATCCGCTCTATCCGGCTCATCCTTCCTCTGTAGTATAATGTCCTATCTATAGGATCCTGTGACGGTGCGGTTCACTGTGACAGTTGGGGCTGTGCACGCTGGCTGCAGGCTCTCTTACGTACTGGCTGCAGGCGGACTCCTGTGTATGCTGGTTGCTTGGGGCTGCGGTGTTGTGTGTGAACTGTTGTCTGTGTTTGTGTCTCCCCACGTCCATATATCTGTCACTGGTGCCGTGCAGGCTGGCTGTATGCGCTTTGTGTACTGGCTGTGGCATTCCCATGTATGCTGGTTCTGTGATGCGTGCTGGCTGCGGCCTTGTGAGTATGGATGCAGTGTGTGGTTCTGTTACTCCTTGTTGTGTAACCTGGTACTGGCTGCAGTTCTCCTGTGTATGCTGGTTGTTGTTTAGGCATGCTGGCTGCAGCATTCTGCGACTGGTGTGCACTGACGCTTGTGATTGTTCTATGGTTCTTGGTACTCCTGGTTCTGATGGGGTTAACATTCCCTGGTCTAGTCCGGGGTTTGGTTTATCAGGTGGCCTCATTATGCAGCTATTTCTACCTGTGAGCTGTGAGGCTTGTGCCTTGCTGGGTGTAGCCCTTGCTGCTGACCCAGGGGGGGTTGCCATCTGCCCTTCTATGCGGTGTCGCCGGGTAAAGCATTGATGTTGTGTCCTGTCTGCTCCATGTCTAGCCTGGCAGTGCTCCACTGCTTCTGATCCTGTCTGCTCCATGTCTAGCCTGGCAGTGCTCCACTGCTTCTGATCCTGTCTGTTCCATGTATAGCCTGGCAGTGCTCCACTGCTTCTGCTCCTGTCTGTTCCATGTATAGCCTGGCAGTGCTCCACTGCTTCTGATCCTGTCTGCTCCATGTCTAGCCTGGCAGTGCTCCACTGCTTCTGATCCTGTCTGTTCCGTGTATAGCCTGGCAGTGCTCCACTGCTTCTGATCCTGTCTGTTCCATGTATAGCCTGGCGGTGCTCCACTGCTTCTGATCCTGTCTGTTCCATGTCTAGCCTGGCAGTGCTCCACTGCTTCTGATCCTGTCTGTTCCATGTATAGCCTGGCAGTGCTCCACTGCTTCTGATACTGACTGTTCCATGTATAGCCTGGCAGTGTAACTGCTTCTGATCCTGTCTGTTCCATGTATAGCCTGGCAGTGCTCCTCTGCTTTTGATCTTGTCTGTTCCATGTCTAGCCTGGCAGTGCTCCACTGCTTCTGATCCTGTCTGTTCCATGTCTAGCCTGGCAGTGCTCCACTGCTTCTGATCTTGTCTGTTACATGTATAGCCTGGCAGCGTACTGCTTCTGATCCTGCCTGTTCCATGTATAGCCTGGCAGTGCTCTACTGCTTCTGATCCTGTCTGTTCCATGTATGGCCTGGCAGTGCTCCACTGCATCTGATCCTGTCTGTTCCATGTTTAGCCTGGCAGTGCTCCACTGCTTCTGATCCTGTCTGTTCCATGTATAGCCTGGTAGTGCTCCACTGCTTCTGATCCTGTCTGTTCCGTGTATAGCCTGGCAGTGCTCCACTGCTTCTGATCCTGTCTGTTCCATGTATAGCCTGGCAGTGCTCTACTGCTTCTGATCCAGTCTGTTCTATGTATAGCCTGGCAGTGCTCCACTGCTTCTGATTCTGTCTGTTCCATGTATAGCCTGGTAGTGCTCCTCTGCTTCTGTTCCATGTCTAGCCTGGTAGTGCTCCACTGCTTCTGATCCTGTCTGTTCCATGTATAGCCTGGCAGTGCTCCACTGCTTCTGATCCTGTCTGTTCCATGTATAGCCTGGTAGTGCTCCTCTGCTTCTGTTCCATGTCTAGCCTGGTAGTGCTCCACTGCTTCTGATCCTGTCTGTTCCATGTATAGCCTGGCAGTGCTCCACTGCTTCTGATCCTGACTGTTCCATGTCTAGCCTGGCAGTGCTCCATTGCATCTGATCCTGTATGTTCCATGTATAGCCTGGTAGTGCTCTACTGCTTCTGATCCTGTCTGTTCCATGTATAGCCTGGCAGTGCTCCACTGCTTCTGATCCTGTCTGCTCCATGTCTAGCCTGGCAGTGCTCTACTGCTTCTGATCCTGTCTGTTCCATGTATAGCCTGGCAGTGCTCCACTGCTTCTGATCCTGTCTGCTCCATGTCTAGCCTGGCAGTGCTCCACTGCTTCTGATCCTGTCTGTTCCATGTATAGCCTGGCAGTGCTCCATTGCATCTGATCCTGTATGTTCCATGTATAGCCTGGTAGTGCTCTACTGCTTCTGATCCTGTCTGTTCCATGTATAGCCTGGCAGTGCTCCACTGCTTCTGATCCTGTCTGCTCCATGTCTAGCCTGGCAGTGCTCTACTGCTTCTGATCCTGTCTGTTCCATGTATAGCCTGGCAGTGCTCCACTGCTTCTGATCCTGTCTGCTCCATGTCTAGCCTGGCAGTGCTCTACTGCTTCTGATCCTGTCTGTTCCATGTCTAGCCTGGCAGTGCTCCACTGCTTCTGATCCTGTCTGCTCCATGTCTAGCCTGGCAGTGTAACTGCTTCTGATCCTGTCTGTTCCATGTCTAGCCTGGCAGTGCTCCACTGCTTCTGATCCTGTCCTGTGTATGTCTTGCCTTCGTGAGACGGCTCCTGGGTTTTCTATAAAGAGTACATCTAGTCTGTGTGCAGCTGTGTCTGTGACCGACATGCTTCCGTTCTGCATGGGGTCCAGGCATCTGCTTGTGTGTTGCTTACCGTTTGTCGTCTGCTCCATGTCCTGAGTGTGTTTGGGTTCCGGTCCTTCTATTGTCTGTTCTGTTGGTGCTTTCACTAGTGTTCAGGTAGCGGCCAAGTGTACCTCCTGGTGGTGTGACCAGTGAGCCCTCGGCCAAGTTCATCCCCACCACCAGGGGCTCTGTGAAGAACGGGGCTCACTGGTTCTCTGCCCCCTGGGATTGGCCTCCACTATTGCCTAACCTGCTTATCCTCTACTGTCATGTCCATTCATTACATGTGTAATAAAGTACTCTGCCGGTCTGATAGCTACCTGCCTGTGTCCTGTTTACAAGATGCTTCGGAGGTCTGCCTTGGACCCCCGGATCGTGACAGCTCTTCTCTATCCTCTGTAGTATAATGTCCTGTCTATAGGCTCCTCCTCTTCCTCTGTAGTATAATGTCCTGTCTATAGGCTCCTCCTCTTCCTCTGTAGTATAATGCCTTGTCTATAGGCTCCTCCTCTTCCTCTGTAGTATAATGACCTGTCTATAGGCTCCTCTCCTTCCTCTGTAGTATAATGTCCTGTCTATAGGCTCCTCTCACTCCTCTGTAGTATTATGTCCTGTCTATAGGCTCCTCCCCTTCCTCTGTAGTATAATGTCCTGTCTATAGGCTCCTCCTCTCCCTCTGTAGTATAATGCCCTGTCTATAGTCTCCTCCTCTTCCTCTGTAGTATAATGCCCTGTCTATAGGCTCCTGTGGTGAAACCAACCCCGCCACGGTGTTTTGGAGGGGGCTGTTTGCCAGCCTCCTGCCCCAGGATTACGGCCCTTTGAGATACTTTTGCTAACTTTTAAGCCCCTGAACCTATTCAAGTGAATTTTGGTTAGGTTTGTCCCCAAGTTATACTGTTTAAATTGATGTAAGTTATATGTATGGACAATGTAACCTCACAAAGTTGTAACAATTTATAATAAGTGTCACTTGTCAGCTTGGAATATGCTGGGTGTGGTTCTATTGTCCCATTATCCCATTGTGCCATTGTTCTATTGTGTGTTTAAATGGTGATGTCTGTCCTGTTGTCTCCACATGTGTATTGGCGATCTCCCTTTGTCCTGAGAGATAATTGGATTGCCCTCGGTTGTCTCCGGGACAGAGAGGAGGAAACCATGATGCATTGTGGGGATGTGTTGTATCTGTTCTGTGTCGCAGTCTCCCTTCTGGTCCTCTAGGGGGCGTGAACGATTGGTTGCTGTACTTGCATTGTGTGTGTTGTAAGATATTGATTGGTTGGATTTCAAAACCCTGTTGGCAGTACTATGTTTGTTTGTTATGAATAAAAGAAGCTGTACCTGAAGTACAGTCAGACCACTGCTTGACTCTCAACACAGAGCCTTGTCTCGTTATTGGGGGGATTCCCTGTATGCTGTTAGAGACTGATTGCCAGGAGTGTAAGCTGATTGTATGCTTTTCCTGTTCGTCTGCTGGCAGCTATTCGTGAGTGTAACGACACCGTTTAAGCAGACAAGGGGTTAAAATCCGTTTAGGCGATATACCCCTTTCTGAGAGACAGGCACAGCTACTGCAGAACACCAACCTCCCGAACTGGATACAAAATAGCACTCCAAACTGGAACCTCGCGAATAGCTGCCAGCAGACGAACAGGAAAAGCGTACAGTCAGCTTACACTCCTGGCAATCAGTCTCTAACAGCATACAGGAAATCCCCCCAATAACAAGACAAGGCTCCGTGTTGAGGGTCAAGCAGTGCTCTGACGTGCTGGCACACCCAGCCTGGTTTTTATTACAGTTGTTGCAAATACAGGTCCGCCCACAGGGTTTTGAAATACAACCAATCAGTAATTCACAACACACACAATGTAAATACAGCAACCAATCGTTCCCGCCCCCTAGAGGACCAGAAGGGAGACTGCGACACAGAACAGATACAACACATCCCCACAATGCATCATTGTTTCCTCCTCTCTACCTGGGAGACGACCGAAGACAATCCAATTATCTCTCAGGACAAAGGGAGATCGCCAATACACATGTGGAGACAACAGGACAGACATCACCATTTAAACACACAATGGGACAATAGAACCACATCCAGCATATTCCTCCCAAGCTGACAAGTTACACTTATTATAAATTGTTACAACTTTGTGAGGTTACATTGTCCATACATATAACTTAAACATCAATTTAAACAGTATAACTTGGGGGACAAACCTATCCAAAATTCACTTGAATAGGTTCAGGGGTTCAAAAGTTAAGATGGGCCATAATCCTGAGGCAAGAGGCCTATAACCAGCCCCCTCCAAAACACCGTGGCGAGGTTGGTTTCGCCACAGCGAGGTTCCAGTTTGGAGTGCTATTTTGTATCCAGTTCGGGAGTTTGGTGTTCTGCAGTAGCTGTGCCTGTATTCAGAAAGGGGCATATCGCCTAAATGGATTTTAACCCCTTGTCTGCTGAAACGGTCCGTTACAATTGGTGGCAAGTGGCGGGATCGTTCCTACAGCCAGAAGGACAGCTACAGGAGACACCATTTCTGTGGATTCTACAATTTAAGGGCAACGCATGTCTCAGTACAGCGACCCTAAAAGCACCAGGATGGAACCAGCAGTGGAGTACAGATACTCTGTTGAGGAATTTGACCGTATCATGTGGTTGCGGCTAAACTTCTTCGGACCCAATCCAGCTGAGAAATACGTGAAGTTTGTGAGGAGTCTAGTGTTCAAGACCCTACTATACCGGGCAGAAGGTTACGGTCAGCTGCCACGTTGGGTGGACCTCCATCAGAAGTTACAGTTGCGGGACAGAGGGAGCCCAGTCTCCATTCCCCAGCGGCAGTGTGAAGTGCAGGGAGAGGAGAGCAGCGTCCTCCCTTTCCCCAGCGGCAGGCTGAGTTACAGGGGGCAGAGACAGTCGGCCCTGTCCCCCAGCAACAGAAGGATTTGTTGGGAACTGGGAGCCTAGTCTCCATTCCCCAGCGGCAGCTTAATGCACTAGGGGGAGACAGTAAGCCAAACAACTGTGCAGATGGGACCGCGGTCTCTGCACTCACAGCACAGGGGGTAGGGACAGTCGGTCCTGTCCCCCAGCAACAGGGCTGTTTAGCCAAAGAGGAGACAGTCGGTTTCCCCCTCAAACAACCAGATCTCCAGCCATCTCCGCAGGGATACCAGGAGGAGGAGGTAAGCGAGCCCTCCCCTTCCCAGCTACTTCCCAACCGAGTTCTGGGGGCAGGGGATGAGCCTGCAATACCCACTGATCCCTTCCCAGTGGAAGAGCTGGCATCAGGGCAGAGAGCCGCTAGCCTCTGCTCCACCGACCCCCCTTGTTACAGGACTGGCTTGTACCCCCCTCACCCCAGCGGAAGAGCTGGCATCTGGGCAGAGCGCAGTCGGCCTCTGCCCACCAAGTACCTACAGCTCCAAGCTGGAGAACCACAAAGCAAGGAGTAGCAGATGCACACTCAACAGCTGGGGACCTACAGAACAGAGCCAGGCCCCAAAATTCAACAGGTCCAGTATTGGGTTGTGGGTGGGCTGCCAGACTAACTCAGGTACCGACCGGCGTGAGGTCAGGTATCTGGTTAGTCTTCCCTGGGGGGGGGGGGAGATGTGTGGCGAAACCAACCTCGCCACTGTGTTTTGGAGGGGGCTGTTTGCCAGCCTCCTGCCCCAGGATTACGGCCCTTTGAGATACTTTTGCTAACTTTTAAACCCCTGAACCTATTCAAGTGAATTTTGGTTAGGTTTGTCCCCAAGTTATACTGTTTAAATTGATGTAAGTTATATGTATGGACAATGTAACCTCACAAAGTTGTAACAATTTATAATAAGTGTAACTTGTCAGCTTGGGAGGAATATGCTGGGTGTGGTTCTATTGTCCCATTGTGTGTTTAAATGGTGATGTCTGTCCTGTTGTCTCCACATGTGTATTGGCGATCTCCCTTTGTCCTGAGAGATAATTGGATTGCCCTCGGTTGTCTCTTGGACAGAGAGGAGGAAACCATGATGCATTGTGGGGATGTGTTGTATCTGTTCTGTGTCGCAGATTCCCTTCTGGTCCCCTAGGGGGCGTGAACGATTGGTTGCTGTACTTGCATTGTGTGTGTTGTAAGATATTGATTGGTTGGATTTCAAAACCCTGTGGGCAGTACTATGTTTGTTTGTTATGACCAAAAGAGGCTGTACCTGAAGTACAGTCAGACCACTGCTTGACTCTCAACACGGAGCCTTGTCTCGTTATTGGGGGGATTCCCTGTATGCTGTTAGAGACTGATTGCCAGGAGTGTAAGCTGATTGTATGCTTTTCCTGTTCGTCTGCTAGCAGCTATTCGCGAGGTTCCAGTTTGGAGTGCTATTTTGTATCCAGTTCGGGAGTTTGGTGTTCTGCAGTAGCTGTGCCTGTTTCTCAGAAAGGGGCATATCGCCTAAACGGATTTTAACCCCTTGTCTGCTGAAACGGTCCGTTACAGCTCCTCTCCTTCCTCTGTAGTATAATGTCCTGTCTATAGGCTCCTCTCCTTCCTCTGTAGTATAATGCCTTGTCTATAGGCTCCTCTCCATCCTCTGTAGTATAATGCCCTGTCTATAGGCTCCTCTCCTTCCTCTGTAGTATAATGTCCTGTCTATAGGCTCCTCTCCTTCCTCTGTAGTATAATGCCCTGTCTATAGGCTCCTCTCCTTCCTCTGTAGTATAATGTCCTGTCTATAGGCTCATCTCCTTCCTCTGTAGAATAATGCCCTGTCTATAGGCTCCTCTCCTTCCTCTGTAGTATAATGCCTTGTCTATAGGCTCCTCTCCATCCTCTGTAGTATAATGCCCTGTCTATAGGCTCCTCTCCTTCCTCAGTAGTATAATGTCCTGTCTATAGGCTCCTCCTCTTCCTCTGTAGTATAATGCCCTGTCTATAGGCTCCTCCTCTTCTTCTGTAGTATAAGGCCCTGTCTATAGGCTCCTCCTCTTCCTCTGTAGTATAAGGCCCTGTCTATAGGCTCCTCCTCTTCCTCTGTAGTATAATGCCCTGTCTATAGGCTCCTCCTCTACCTCTGTAGTATAATGCCCTGTCTATAGGCTCCTCCTCTTCCTCTGTAGTATAATGCCCTGTCTATGGGCTCCTCCTCTTCCCCTGTAGTATAATGCCCTGTCTATAGGCTCCTCCTCTTCCTCTGTTGTATAATGCCCTGTCTATAGGCTCCTCCTCTTCCTCTGCAGTATAATGCTCTGTCTATAGGCTCCTCCCCTACCTCTGTAGTATGATATCCTGTATTTAGGCTCCTCCTCTTCCTCTGTAGTATAATGCCCTGTCTATAGGCTTCTTTCCATCCTCTGTAGTATAATGCCCTGTCTATAGGCTCCTTTCCATCCTCTGTAGTATAATGCCCTGTCTATAGGCTCCTCCTCTTCCTCTGTAGTATAATGCCCTGTCTATTGGCTTATCTCCTTCCTCTGTAGTATAATGCCCTGTCTATAGGCTCCTCTCCATCCTTTGTAGTATAATTCCCTGTCTATAGGCTCCTCTCCCTCCTCTGTAGTATAATGCCCTGTCTATAGGCTCCTCCTCTTCCTCTGTAGTATAAGGCCCTGTCTGTAGGCTCCTCCTCTTCCTCTGTAGTATAATGCCCTGTCTATAGGCTCCTCCTCTACCTCTGTAGTATAATGCCCTGTCTATAGGCTCCTCCTCTACCTCTGTAGTATAATGTCCTGTCTATAAGCTCCTCCTCTTCCTCTATAGTATAATGCCCTGTCTATAGGCCCCTCCTCTTCCTCTATAGTATAATTCCCTGTCTATAGGCTCCTCTCCCTCCTCTGTAGTATAATGCCCTGTCTATAGGCTCCTCTCCCTCCTCTGTAGTATAATGCCCTGTCTATAGGCTCCTCCTCTTCCTCTGTAGTATAAGGCCCTGTCTGTAGGCTCCTCCTCTTCCTCTGTAGTATAATGCCCTGTCTATAGGCTCCTCCTCTACCTCTACCGTATAATGCCCTGTCTATAGGCTCCTCCTCTACCTCTGTAGTATAATGTCCTGTCTATAAGCTCCTCCACTTCCTCTATAGTATAATGCCCTGTCTATAGGCCCCTCCTCTTCCTCTATAGTATAATGCCCTGTCTATAGGCCCCTCCTCTTCCTCTATAGTATAATGCCCTGTCTATAGGCCCCTCCTCTTCCTCTGTAGTATAATGCCCCGTCTATAGGCTCCTCTCCTTCCTCTATAGGGTCTTTTGCACCATCGTGGGATGTGGGTCATGTGACTGATGATGTTTTCTTATTTCTTTCAGACTTTGCAGTTTGACCCTCAAGAAACTCCTGGTGCTGAGAGAACTGGACAGAGATCTGAGCTCAGTCGTCATTGCCGTGAAGCTGCAGGTCTGATATCTGTCAGTGAATGGAGTAGTACACCGCTCTGATAGCTGTCAGTGAATGGAGTATTATACCGCTCTGATAGCTGACAGTCAATGGAGTATTATACCGCTCTGATAGCTGACAGTGAATGGAGTATTATACCGCTCTGATAGCTGACAGTGAATGGAGTATTATACCGCTCTGATAGCTGACAGTGAATGGAGTATTATACCGCTCTGATAGCTGACAGTGATTGGAGTATTATACCGTGGAGTATATACAGGGAGTGCAGAATTATTAGGCAAGTTGTATTTTTGAGGATTAATTTTATTATTGAACAACAACCATGTTCTCAATGAACCCAAAAAACTCATTAATATCAAAGCTGAATATTTTTGGAAGTAGTTTTTAGTTTGTTTTTAGTTTTAGCTATTTTAGGGGGATATCTGTGTGTGCAGGTGACTATTACTGTGCATAATTATTAGGCAACTTAACAAAAAACAAATATATACCCATTTCAATTATTTATTTTTACCAGTGAAACCAATGTAACATCTCAACATTCACAAATATACATTTCTGACATTCAAAAACAAAACAAAAACAAATCAGTGACCAATATAGCCACCTTTCTTTGCAAGGTCACTCAGAAGCCGCCATCCATGGATTCTGTCAGTGTTTTGATCTGTTCACCATCAACATTGCGTGCAGCAGCAACCACAGCCTCCCAGACACTGTTCAGAGAGGTGGACTGTTTTCCCTCCTTGTAAATCTCACATTTGATGATGGACCACAGGTTCTCAATGGGGTTCAGATCAGGTGAACAAGGAGGCCATGTCATTAGATTTTCTTCTTTTATACCCTTTCTTGCCAGCCACGCTGTGGAGTACTTGGACGCGTGTGATGGAGCATTGTCCTGCATGAAAAGCATGTTTTTCTTACCTTGCAGACTTCTTCCTGTACCACTGCTTGAAGAAGGTGTCTTCCAGAAACTGGCAGTAGGACTGGGAGTTGAGCTGGATTCCATCCTCAACCCAAAAAGGCCCCACAAGCTCATCTTTGATGATACCAGTCCAAACCAGTACTCCACCTCCACCTTGCTGGCGTCTGAGTCGGACTGGAGCTCTCTGCCCTTTACCAATCCAGCCATCTGGCCCATCAAGACTCACTCTCATTTCATCAGTCCATAAAACCTTAGAACAATCAGTCTTGAGATATTTCTTGGCCCAGTCTTGACGTTTCAGCTTGTGTGTCTTGTTCAGTGGTGGTCGTCTTTCAGCCTTTCTTACCTTGGCCATGTCTCTGAGTATTGCACACCTTGTGCTTTTGGGCACTCCAGTGATGTTGCAGCTCTGAAATATGGCCAAACTGGTGGCAAGTGGCATCTTGGCAGCTGCACGCTTGACTTTTCTCAGTTCATGGGCAGTTATTTTGCGCCTTGGTTTTTCCACACGCTTCTTGCGACCCTGTTGACTATTTTGAATGAAACGCTTGATTGTTCGATGATCGCGCTTCAGAAGCTTTGCAATTTTAAGAGTGCTGCATCCCTCTGCAAGATATCTCACTATTTCTGACTTTTCTGAGCCTGTCAAGTCCTTCTTTTGACCCATTTTGCCAAAGGAAAGGAAGTTGCCTAATAATTATGCACACCTGATATAGGGTGTTGATGTCATTAGACCACACCCCTTCTCATTACAGAGATGCACATCACCTAATATGCTTAATTGGTAGTAGGCTTTCCAGCCTATACAGCTTGGAGTAAGACAACAGCATAAAGAGGATGATGTGGTCAAAATACTCATTTGCCTAATAATTCTGCACGTAGTGTACAGTGAATGGAGTATTATACTGTTCTCAAAGCTGACAGTGAATGGAGTTTTATACCACTTTGATAGCTGACAGTGAATGGAGTATTATACCGTGGAGTATATACAGTGAATGGAGTATTATACCGTGCAGTATATACAGTGAATGGAGTATTATACTGTTCTCAAAGCTGACAGTGAATGGAGTTTTATACCACTTTGATAGCTGACAGTGAATGGAGTATTATACCGTGGAGTATATACAGTGAATGGAGTATTATACCGTGGAGTATATACAGTGAATGGAGTATTATACTGTTCTCAAAACTGACAGTAAATGTTGTATTATACCGCTCTGATAGCTGACAGTAAATGGAGTATTATACCACTCTGATAGCTGAAATGGAATGGACTATTATACCGCTCTGATAGCGGACAGTGAATGGAGTATTATACTGTGGAGTATATACAGTTAATGGTGTATTATACCGCTCTGATAGCTGAAAGGGAATGGAGTATTATTCCGCTCTGATAGCTCACAGTGAATGGAATAGTATACCATAGAGTATATACAGTGAGTGGAGTTTTATACAGTGGAGTATATACAGTGAGTGGAGTTTTATACAGTGCAGTATATACAGTGAGTGGAGTATTATACCGTGCAGTATATACAGTGAGTGGAGTATTATACCGTGCAGTATATACAGTGAGTGGAGTATTATACCATGGAGTATATACATTGAGTGGAGTATTATACCGTGCAGTATATACAGTGAGTGGAGTATTATACCGTGCAGTATATACAGTGAGTGGAGTATTATACCGTGCAGTATATACAGTGAGTGGAGTATTATACCATGGAGTATATACATTGAGTGGAGTATTATACCGTGCAGTGTATACAGTGAGTGGAGTATTATACGTGCAGTATATACAGTGAGTGGAGTATTATACCATGCAGTATATACAGTGAGTGGAGTATTATACCGTGCAGTATATACAGTGAGTGGAGTATTATACCGTGCAGTATATACAGTGAGTGGAGTATTGTACCGTGCAGTATATACAGTGAGTGGAGTATTATACCGTGCAGTATATACAGTGAGTGGAGTATTATACCGTGCAGTATATACAGTGGGTGGAGTATTATACCGTGCAGTATATACAGTGAGTGGAGTATTATACCGTGCAGTATATACAGTGAGTGGAGTATTATACCGTGCAGTATATACAGTGAGTGGAGTATTATACCGTGCAGTATATACAGTAAGTGGAGTATTATACCGTGCAGTATATACAGTGAGTGGAGTATTATACCGTGCAGTATATACAGTGAGTGGAGTATTATACCGTGCAGTATATACAGTGGGTGGAGTATTATACCGTGCAGTATATACAGTGAGTGGAGTATTGTACCATGCAGTATATACAGTGAGTGGAGTATTGTACCGTGCAGTATATACAGTGAGTGGAGTATTATACCGTGCAGTATATACAGTGAGTGGAGTATTATACCGTGCAGTATATACAGTGAGTGGAGTATTATACCGTGCAGTATATACAGTGGGTGGAGTATTATACCGTGCAGTATATACAGTGGGTGGAGTATTGTACCGTGCAGTATATACAGTGAGTGGAGTATTATACCATGGAGTATATACAGTGAGTGGAGTATTATACCATGGAGTATTATACTGTGGAGTATATACAGTGAATGGAGTATTATACTGTGGAGTATATACAGTGAATGGAGTATTATACCATGCAGTATATACAGTGAGTGGAGTATTATACCGTGCAGTATATACAGTGAGTGGAGTATTATACCGTGCAGTATATACAGTGAGTGGAGTATTGTACCGTGCAGTATATACAGTGAGTGGAGTATTGTACCGTGCAGTATATACAGTGAGTGGAGTATTATACCGTGCAGTATATACAGTGAGTGGAGTATTGTACCGTGCAGTATATACAGTGAGTGGAGTATTATACCGTGGAGTATATACAGTGAGTGGAGTATTATACCGTGCAGTATATACAGTGAGTGGAGTATTATACCGTGCAGTATATACAGTGAGTGGAGTATTATACCGTGCAGTATATACAGTGTGTGGAGTATTATACCGTGCAGTATATACAGTGGGTGGAGTATTGTACCGTGCAGTATATACAGTGAGTGGAGTATTATACCGCTCTGATAGCGGACAGTGAATGGAGTATTATACTGTGGAGTATATACAGTGAATGGAGTATTATACCGTTCTCTAACTGACAGTTAATGGTGTATTATACCGCTCTGATAGCTGAAAGGGAATGGAGTATTATTCCGCTCTGATAGCTCACAGTGAATGGAATAGTATACCATAGAGTATATACAGTGAGTGGAGTTTTATACAGTGGAGTATATACAGTGAGTGGAGTTTTATACAGTGCAGTATATACAGTGAGTGGAGTATTATACCGTGCAGTATATACAGTGAGTGGAGTATTATACCGTGCAGTATATACAGTGAGTGGAGTATTATACCATGGAGTATATACATTGAGTGGAGTATTATACCGTGCAGTATATACAGTGAGTGGAGTATTATACCGTGCAGTATATACAGTGAGTGGAGTATTATACCGTGCAGTATATACAGTGAGTGGAGTATTATACCATGGAGTATATACATTGAGTGGAGTATTATACCGTGCAGTGTATACAGTGAGTGGAGTATTATACGTGCAGTATATACAGTGAGTGGAGTATTATACCATGCAGTATATACAGTGAGTGGAGTATTATACCGTGCAGTATATACAGTGAGTGGAGTATTATACCGTGCAGTATATACAGTGAGTGGAGTATTGTACCGTGCAGTATATACAGTGAGTGGAGTATTATACCGTGCAGTATATACAGTGAGTGGAGTATTATACCGTGCAGTATATACAGTGGGTGGAGTATTATACCGTGCAGTATATACAGTGAGTGGAGTATTATACCGTGCAGTATATACAGTGAGTGGAGTATTATACCGTGCAGTATATACAGTGAGTGGAGTATTATACCGTGCAGTATATACAGTGAGTGGAGTATTATACCGTGCAGTATATACAGTGAGTGGAGTATTATACCGTGCAGTATATACAGTGAGTGGAGTATTATACCGTGCAGTATATACAGTGGGTGGAGTATTATACCGTGCAGTATATACAGTGAGTGGAGTATTGTACCATGCAGTATATACAGTGAGTGGAGTATTGTACCGTGCAGTATATACAGTGAGTGGAGTATTATACCGTGCAGTATATACAGTGAGTGGAGTATTATACCGTGCAGTATATACAGTGAGTGGAGTATTATACCGTGCAGTATATACAGTGGGTGGAGTATTATACCGTGCAGTATATACAGTGGGTGGAGTATTGTACCGTGCAGTATATACAGTGAGTGGAGTATTATACCATGGAGTATATACAGTGAGTGGAGTATTATACCATGGAGTATTATACTGTGGAGTATATACAGTGAATGGAGTATTATACTGTGGAGTATATACAGTGAATGGAGTATTATACCATGCAGTATATACAGTGAGTGGAGTATTATACCGTGCAGTATATACAGTGAGTGGAGTATTATACCGTGCAGTATATACAGTGAGTGGAGTATTGTACCGTGCAGTATATACAGTGAGTGGAGTATTGTACCGTGCAGTATATACAGTGAGTGGAGTATTATACCGTGCAGTATATACAGTGAGTGGAGTATTGTACCGTGCAGTATATACAGTGAGTGGAGTATTATACCGTGGAGTATATACAGTGAGTGGAGTATTATACCGTGCAGTATATACAGTGAGTGGAGTATTATACCGTGCAGTATATACAGTGAGTGGAGTATTATACCGTGCAGTATATACAGTGGGTGGAGTATTATACCGTGCAGTATATACAGTGGGTGGAGTATTGTACCGTGCAGTATATACAGTGAGTGGAGTATTATACCGTGCAGTATATACAGTGAGTGGAGTATTGTACCGTGCAGTATATACAGTGAGTGGAGTATTATACCGTGGAGTATATACAGTGAGTGGAGTATTATACCGTGCAGTATATACAGTGAGTGGAGTATTATACTGACAGTGAATCCGGCTTCTTATTCTCCTCATCCAGGGCTCAAAGAGAGTTCTCCGCTCCAATGAGTACCAACTTCCTCCATGTGGGGTGATGGAGACGGAGCTGGAGCTCAGCTTCTCCCTCCAGGTGAGTGATGACAGCGGAGGAAACATGGGGGCCGTGGGCTGAAGGACGGGGTCTTCTGGAAAGGCCGAGACCCCACTCAACCCGGTCATTTCTGGAACATGTGACACGTGATATGTATGACACATGAAGAGGCGAGCAGAGAACTAGACAGAGTGAAGCAGTGACCGCAGAGAGACATGCTCCATCATCTGTCAGGGGGTATGTGTAGATTGTGGAGCCTGTCTGTGGATTATGGGGTATATATATAGATTATAAGGAATGTCTATAGATTATAGGGTATTTATAGACATGCTCCATAATCCACAGATTAAAGGGTATGTATATGTAGATTAAGGAGTCTGTCTATAGATTATGGGGATTATATGTAGATTATGGAGCATGTCTATATATTATGGGGTATATATATTTAGATTATGGATCATGTCTATAGATTATAGGGGTAACATAAGGGGTTTGCTTGTGCCACCTATGGGTGAATAAACCTTTTTTTCACTGAAGATTCAACTGGAGTGCAGTCCGATTTCTTTATTCCGTATAGATTATAGGGTATATATGTAGATTATGGAGCATGTCTATAGATTATAGGGTATATATGTAGATTATGGAGCATGTCTATAGATTATGGGGTATATATGTAGATTATGGAGCATGTCTATAGATTATAGGGTATATATGTAGATTATGGAGCATGTCTATAGATTATGGGGTATATATGTAGATTATGGAGCATGTCTATATATTATGGGGTATATATGTAGATTATGGAGCATGTCTATATATTATGGGGTATATATGTAGATTATGGAGCATGTCTATAGATTATAGGGTATATATGTAGATTATGGAGCATGTCTATAGATTATAGGGTATATATGTAGATTATGGAGCATGTCTATAGATTATACGGTATATATGTAGATTATGGAGCATGTCTATATATTATGGGGTATATATGTAGATTATGGAGCATGTCTATAGATTATAGGGTGTAGATTATGGAGCCTGTCTTTAGATTATGGGGTAAATACATATGTAGATTATAAGGAATGTCTATAGATTATAGGGTATATATGTAGATTATTGAGTATGTCTATAGATTATGGGGTATATATATGTAGATTATAGAGCCTGTCTTTAGATTATGGGGTATATACGTAGATTATAAGGAATGTCTATAGATTATGTGGTATATTCGTTAATTTCTAACGATAATTTGTTTTCCCTTAGTCCTAACAGTGGCACAGATGGGGTATTCTGCCCCTGTGGACTGGTTAGGACAGGTGGAAATTTTAATGACATTCACAAACACACACTCCCTCCCTCCCCCAATAAAGAGGGGCGTGACCCCCAGGCCCTTGTGTAGTTACAAGTAGAAAAAAATAACAACTTTAAAGTATAACTAAGGGGGGGATATTTCTGTGCCACTGTTAGGACTAAGGGAAAACAAATTATCGTTAGAAATTAACGATTCCCTTACATCCTAACCAGTGGCACAGATGGGGATTTAACAAGAAGAAACCCCCATGGGAGGGTCCTCATGCCTGGCGGAAGCTAATACTGTCCGGCCAAATGAGGAATAGCTATGAATTCTAGAATCCACTCTAAAGTGTGAGATAAAGGTGGAGTGAGAACTCCAAGAAGCCGACTTACAGATCACATCCAATGGGATCGAGCTTCTCTCTGCAAATGAAGTGGCCACTGCGAGAGTGGAGTGGGCCCTTACAAACTCAGGAGGCTCCGAGCCCTGAGACATATAGGACTCCCAATTTGCCTCCTTAATCCATCGACTGATGGAGGGCTTAGAGGCTTTCCTCCCCATGTGGGTACCGGAAAAGAGGATAAGGAGGTTTTCATCTCTCCTAAATACCTTGGAGCGTTCCAGGTAAATCCTAAGACATCTCGAAATGTCGAGGGTATGAAGCCCTCTTTCCTCAGAGGAGGGGGATGGAGCCAAAGTCGGCAGGGAAATCACCTGGTTAATGTTGACAAAAGAAGGCACCTTTGGAATAAAGGTAGGCAGAATTCTAAGTAGTACCCGGTCTTGGAGGAACCTAGTATAAGGTTCAAACGCAGAAAAATCTTGGAGTTCCCCAACTTGCTTTGCAGAGGTAATGGCCAACAAAAAGGTGATCTTCCAGGTAAGGAACTTGAATTCCACCTCCTCTAGGGGCTCAAAGGGGGGAGATGATAACCCCCTGAGCACGACCGATAAATCCCAAACAGGGACCGGTCTAATCACGGTAGGCTTTAATCTTGAATCTCCCTTCAGGAACCTCTTAATAAGGGGCTCTAGAGAAATAGACCTATTGAGACAGGCAGAAATTGCTGAAACCTGCACTTTGAGGGTAGAAGGAGACAGCCCCTTGTCAAGACCGTCTTGCAAAAACTGAAGAATTGCCAGAATGGAAGCTTCAGTGAATTACTGCTGACGTATAGAACACCATGATAAAAAAAATCCTCCAAATTCTTGAATAGGACTTATTAGTAGCTTCTGATCTGGAGTGCTCCAGGGTTCTCAAGACAGACCCCGATAGCCCTTCTATCCTTGGAAGGGACTGATCAACCTCCAGGCCGTCAGGTTGAACATTTGAAGATTTGAGGAGATCTGAGTGTCCCCCGACACTGGTACTTTCTCTGGGGGAAGCCTCTAAATATGACCCCGACTCATCTGGAAGAGTTGGGTAAACCAAGCTCTCTTTGGCCAGTATGGTATGATGGCGATGACTGATGCTTGGTCCTGCCTGATTTTCATCAAGACCCTTGGTAACAAGGAAATTGGAGGGAAGATGTAGGCCAGCCTGAACCTCCATGGGATTGACAGTGCATCTATTGCCACCGGGCTGTCCTCCCTGTAAAGGGAGCAATACCTCTCCACCTTGGTGTTGAACCTTGTTGCCATGAGATCGATCTCTGGCATGCCCCACCTGAACGTTATCTCCTTGAAGACCTCTGGGTGAAGTGACCATTCTCCGGTTGGAAGACCTCGGCTCAAGCGATCCGCAAACACATTGTGAACTCGGCAAATGTGAACGGCTGATAAGTGGGTGAGGTTCAGTTCTGCCCAATCCAATATCACCCCTATCTCTCTCAGGAGACTTTGTGACCTCATGCCTCCCTGCTTGTTGATATACAGCACAGCGGTCATGCTGTCTGACTGTACCTTCACTGCTTTCCCTCGAATGAAGGGAGCAAAATGAAAAAGAGCTAGTCTGATCGCTCTGATCTCGAGGAGATTCGATGACAATGATTTCTCCCGTGGTGTCCAAGTTCCTTGGACTGTCTTGTCCAGAAAATGAGCTCCCCAGCCTACTAGGGATGCATCTGAAGTAAGTATGATCCAAGAGGGCTGGATCAGGGACTTGCCGTCCTCGAGGTGAGACCACCATCTTAGAGAGGATCGGGCATGGTAAGACAGGGAGCGCACGAAATTGAGTCCCACCGGACTGTGATTCCATTTGGCTAGTACCTCCGACTGAAGCGGACGCAGATGCCATAATGCCCAAGGAACCGCCTCTGCGGTAGATGACATTAGTCCCAACATCTTCATCAATGTTCGAATTGTTACCTCTCGTGGTACTGAGAGAGAACGGGCTGTTAGTTGCACGGATCGCCTTCTCTCGGGAGTGAGATGAATAGTCATCTTTACTGAATCCACCATGAACCCCAGGAACCTTACCGAGGTGGCTGGCAGAAGTTGGGACTTGTCCCAGTTGATTATCCATCCTAGCTGATGAAGGAAGGCGACAGCCTGTTGAATGTTTTGGGACAAGATCGCTTGGGAAGGGGCTCTGAAGAGCCAATCGTCCAGGTAAGGAACTATGCTCAGACCCTGAAGCCTTAGAGCGGCCACCACGGACACCACCACCTTGGTAAAAGTGTGTGGGGCTGAAGAAATCCCAAACGGGAGGGCCACAAACTGGAAATGTTTTAAGACCCCCCCTGATCTGTACCGCGATCCTTAAGAATCTTCTGGACCCAGGGTGGATGGGAATATGGAGATAAGCATCCAAGGTTGCCAGGAAATCCCCCGGCACAAGTAGATTGGTCACTGACTGGATAGTTTCCATACGGAATTTATTTTGTTTGATAAAACGATTGAAGTACCTCAGATCTATGATCATCCTCCATCCTCCGGTATTCTTGGGTACCAGAAACACTGGGGAATAGATACCTGCTCCCCTCTCTTGGGGAGGACTCCTCTAGAGCCCCCTTCTGAAGATATTCTAGAACATAGCTCTCTAGAACTCTTTGCTTGTTGCAGGGAAGTAACCTTGTCTGGACGAACTTGTCCGCGGGCGGACTGCTCAAGTCCACAAGGTAACCTTGGGAAATGATGCGAAGGACCCATTGGTCCTGGATATGATCCTGCCAAAAATCTAGAAAATGTTGTAGGCGCCCGCCTACGGGAATGTGGGGAGCAGGGAGCATTGGACATCCAGTCAGACCGGCTAAATACCAAGAGCCTCGAGGAGGCCCGCAATCAGAGCGACGAGGACTTCTTGGGGGGTCTAGATCCCCTAGAGGATTTTCCTCCTCTACGAGAACCCCAATCTCTCTGGGTTCTAGGTTGAGGTTCCGGCCTGGAACCATACCTCTTGCCCCGACCACGAAAGGACTTCTGGGGAAGGGACTTGCCCTTCTTGTCCGACAGCCCCTCCATTATCTGGTCTAGCTCTGCTCCAAAAAGTTTGCCGGGTTCATAAGCCATAGTGCACAGGTTATGCTTCGAGGTAGTATCAGCCTTCCAAAGCTTCAACCAGAGCGGACGCCTGCCCGCGGTTGAAAGCGCCATGGACTTGGATGCCAGCTTCAATTGTTGTGGAGCAGCATCACACAAGAAGTCGATGGCTAAACTGGCCGTTTTACAGGAGGCCAAGATGTCATGCCTGGAAACCCCCTGGTCCAGGTCAGACTGTATCTGGGCGAACCTTGATCTAAGAAAATTTGCCACTTCTGATGACGCAATAGCGACTGAGGCAGAGGCAGACGCCGAAGAATAAATCCGCCTAAGGGCGCAATCCGCCTTCCGATCCATTGGATTTTGGAGGCTTGATCCGTCGTCCGATGGGATTAAAGTCCTCCTTGACAGTTTGGAAATAGCCATGTCCACCTTTGGGACAGGCCCCCAGGATGATACCTGATCCTCCTTTACAGGAAAAACCGCCTTGAATCTCTTGGTCAATACGGGACCCTTCTCCAGTTTTTTCCATTCAGTCTTCATTACTGAAAGTAGGGAACTATCCGCTTTGAAGGCCCTGGACCCCTTAGAGGCAGAAGATGAGGCTTCCCCCGGATCAACGTCCTGGTCCCCCGACCGGATGGATCTTAGCAGCCGCTGGGATTTTTCAGGAGGGAAAAAATAAGCAAAGCTATCCTCGTCTTCAGAGGAGGAAGAGGCCGATCCTTCTCTTACATCCCGAGCCCCCGATTCTTCCATCGCCCGATGAGGAGAGGAAGGACGTCGGCGGTTGGAGACAAAGGCATGCTTCAATTGCTCTATGGAAGCGTTCATCTGACTAATGTTGGTTTCCATGTAGCCCTTAACCCAGTCGACGACGTCATGGACCGTCGGTTCCTGCTGGGGGAGTGCTTTGGCCCTACAGGGAGGGCATCTGGAAAAAGCGTAGCTGTCCTCCAGCACAATCTGGCAATCGTGGCACTGCAGGTGATGCCTCTTGCCAGCACTTTTTCTGGTGGGCTCCCGGTCACCGTCTTCGGTAGAAGACATGGCTGCAATACAAAAGAAGGGATAAACCGTAAAATTCAGAGGAAAAACAGACAATTAACAGCAAGCTTCAGGATCTTTACCCGGAAGATCCTAAGGTTTGAATTGCAAATCTCAACAGAAGAAACTTGCAAGAAAGCAGAACTTGCAAGTGATCACGAAAGACTCAAGGTTAAACGGATAAATCTGCACTCCAGGAGACTGAGCTTGAGCTTGGTGGAACACCAGCCTTGTTTGGCACCAAACACACTACGCTCCGGCTCGGAAGGGGCGGGGTTAACCTTTTAATAAAACCTAAATATTTCTGCCCTATACAGGCCCCTATAGGATAAAAAATTGTAGGGCAACTTGCCCCAAAGCTGAAAAAAGAACAATGCCCCGCATAAAACAAATGGGATTAGAAGTTTAAATGTTGCCTGCTATCGGCAGGGCGGCGGAGGGAAGTGACGTCACATGACATCACTTCCCCAAGATGGCGGCGCCCAGCAGCACATGCGGACACCGCTACCGCCGCATGGAGAAGAGCCGAAGCACAGCAACAGGTGAGTGCCCGACCTACGGCCCCATCATAGACCGGAATCGAGTTCAAACGATCCGACCCGGCCAGCTACAAAAAACCTCCACCGCCGAAATGGAGGAGGGGACCACCCATCCTAACTGTCCAAAGGACAGAAAAAAACACAAGGGCCTGGGGGTCACGCCCCCTCTTTATTGGGGAGGGAGGGTGTGTGTATGTGTTGTTTAATTTCATTAAAACTTCCATCTGTCCTAATCAGTCCACAGGGGCAGAATACCCCATCTGTGCCACTGGTTAGGACGTAAGGGAAATGTAGCTTATGGAGCATGTCTATAGATTATGGGGTATATATATGTAGATTATGGAGCATGTCTATAGATTATGGGGTATATATATGTAGATTATGGATCATGTCTATATATTATGGGGTATATATGTGTAGATTATGGATCATGTCTATAGATTATGGGGTATATATATGTAGATTATGGAGCATGTCTATAGATTATGGGGTATATATGTAGATTATGGAGCATGTCTATAGATTATGGGGTATATATGTGTAGATTATGGATCATGTCTATATATTATGGGGTATATATATGTAGATTATGGGGTATATATATGTAGATTATGGAGCATGTCTATAGATTATGGGGTATATATGTGTAGATTATGGATCATGTCTATATATTATGGGGTATATATGTAGATTATGGAGCATGTCTATAGATTATGGGGTATATATGTAGATTATGGATCATGTATATATATTATGGGGTATATATGTGTAGATTATGGATCATGTCTATAGATTATGGGGTATATATATGTAGATTATGGAGCATGTCTATAGATTATGGGGTATATATGTAGATTATGGAGCATGTCTATAGATTATGGGGTATATATGTGTAGATTATGGATCATGTCTATATATTATGGGGTATATATATGTAGATTATGGGGTATATATATGTAGATTATGGAGCATGTCTATAGATTATGGGGTATATATGTGTAGATTATGGATCATGTCTATATATTATGGGGTATATATGTAGATTATGGAGCATGTCTATAGATTATGGGGTATATATGTAGATTATGGATCATGTATATATATTATGGGGTATATATATGTAGATTATGGAGCATGTCTATAGATTATGGGGTATATATGTAGATTATGGAGCATGTCTATATATTATGGGGTATATATGTAGATTATGGATCATGTCTATAGATTATGGGGTATATATATGTAGATTATGGAGCATGTCTATAGATTATGGGGTATATACACTCACCTAAAGAATTATTAGGAACACCTGTTCTATTTCTCATTAATGCGATTATCTAGTCACCAATCACATGGCAGTGGCTTCGATGCATGTCGGGTTGTGGTCCTGGTCAAGACAATCTCCTGAACTCCAGACTGAATGTCAGAATGGGAAAGAAAGGTGATTTAAGCAGTTTTGAGCGTGGCCTGGTTGTTGGTGCCAGACGGGCCGGTCTGAGTATTTCACAATCTGCTCAGTTACTGGGATTTTCACGCACAACCATTTCTAGGGTTTACAAAGAATGGTGTGAAAAGGGAAAAACCTCCAGTATGCGGCCGTCCTGTGGGCGAGAATGCCTTGTTGATGCAGGAGGTCAGAGGAGAATGGGCCGACTGATTCAAGCTGATAGAAGAGCAACGTTGGCTGAAATAACCACTCGTTACAACCGAGGTCTGCAGCAAAGCATTTGTGAAGCCACAACACGCACAACCTTGAGGCGGATGGGCTACAACAGCAGAAGACCCCACCGGGTGCCACTCATCTCCACTACAAATAGGAAAAAGAGGCTACAATTTGCACAAGCTCACCAAAACTGGACTGTTGAAGACTGGAAAAATGAGTCCGAATTTGGCGTAAACAGAATGAGAACATGGGTCCATCATGCCTTGTTACCGCTGTGCAGGCTGGTGGTGGTGGTGTAATGGTGTGGGGGATGTTTTCTGGGCACACTTTAGGCCCCTTAGTGCCAATTGGCCATCGTTTAAATGCCACGGGCTACCTGAGCATTGTTTCTGACCATGTCTATCCCTTCATGACCACCATGTACCCATCCTCTGATGGCTACTTCCAGCAGGATAATGCACCATGTCACAAAGCTCCAATCCTTTCAAATTGGTTTCTTGAACATGACAATGAGTTCACTGCACTAAAATGGCCCCACAGTCACCAGATCTCAACCCAATAGAGCATCTCTGGGATGTGGTGGAACGGGAGCTTCGTGCCCTGGATGTGCATCCCTCAAATCTCCATCAACTGCAAGATGCTATCCTATCAATATGGGCCAACATTTCTAAAGATGCTATCAGCACCTTGTGGAATCAATGCCACGTAGAGGCAGTTCTGAAGGCAAAAGGGGGTCCAACACCGTATTAGTATAGAGGTCCTAATAATGCTTTAGGTGAGTGTATATGTAGATTATGGGGTATATATGGCAAATTGTGCTATATTTTACTGGGATGGTCCATTGGGGGACATATGGCATGTTGGGGATACTGCCTGTTTCAGGGGGACACACCATGGGGTGGACGGTGGCGGATGTTGACTGTGCGCTCCTCGTCTCTTCCAGTATCCACACTTCCTGAAGAGAGACGCCAACAACCTGCAGATCATGTTACAGCGACGGAAGCGATACAAGAACCGCACCATCCTGGGCTACAAGTCCCTGGCCATTGGGGTCATCAACATGGCAGAGGTGACGTCCCCTTTATTCACTGCCTGCAGTAAAATAATCCACAGCGCTGTGCACAGGAGCTCACAATCTAATCTGCCTCCCCCCACACAATATATCACTCCCATCATCTCGCACCCCAGGAGATCACAATCTAATCTGCCTCCCCCCACACAATATATCACTCCCATCATCTCTCACCCCAGGAGATCACAATCTAATTTGCCTCCCCCCACACAATATATCACTCCCATCATCTCTAACCCTAGGAGCACACAATCTAATCTGTCTCCCCCCACACAATATATCACTCCCATCATCTCTGACCGCCCCCTCGCTGTAGCCTCGCCCTCCTCATTACCACATGTCACAGGCATTCAGTTTACTGGCTGGTTCCTCGGGGGCGGGGCTCAGGCGCTCACACTTCTCTTTGCACTGGACGCAACCTCAGTGCCCGCTAGCAGTAGTTTAGCGCTCACAGTCATGTCCGGGCTGACTGACACCTCCTCCCACTACAAGGTAATCCCAGCGCAGTGTCTGTTCACAGGCTGCACGGTATCCTATGTGGTATCATACAGCACACTGCTCTTAAAGGCACAGGCCTACAGTTTGCTGGTAGAGCGGTGGGTTCCTAATAGTTACAGCAGCTTTCTGTCCTCCACAACGCAGGTGATGCAGCGTCCTACAGAGGGGATGAAGGTTCTGGACCTCCACAGTAACCGCAAAGACCCGGCCATCCGAGTGGCAGAAATCAGCATTTTCTCACTGTCCAGCCAGCCCATCGATCACGAAGAGGTCACCACCGTGACCAGACCAACGGTCAAGGGCCTGGGTAAGAAAGCTGTATGTGGGCGCATCTGGAGAGCTGGAGGTCTTATAGGTCCCCCATACGAAGAGCATTGAGACCTGGAGGCTGCAGCCTGGGAACACAGAGACCTCTAGATATGCAGAGCTCCTGACCATGCTGAGTGCATGCTGAGGGCCCGCTGAGTGCATGCTGAGGGCCCGCTGAGTGCATGCTGAGGGCCCACTGAGTGCATGCTGAGGGCCCGCTGAGTGCATGCAGACCTGCACTATCATAGATTAAGTTTTACAGGCGGGGGACGCACTGGGGGCGGCAGAGGATGCATTGGGCATACCTCTCAACGTTTTGGACAGTCCAAGAGGGACACTTATGGTTCATTATGTGAGATCGTTTTCCCTGCACTTCTACACACTTCGATGGTTCTCTTATACTTTAGCGCGCACATTTTTTTAATATAGAAATTTCTAAAACTCTAATCGGATCAAATAATGAAATATTATACAAGGCTCTAAACAAATCTATAAGACAGAGGGACTAGAGTCCAAAAGAGGGTCACTTGGGAGGTCTGGTACTGGGGGCTTCATTCCTGAAGGTGTTTTGCAGGGCCATGTCTTGACTTGCATCTTGTTTTCCAGATGCTGAACCGTACTGGGAAGAAGAGGATGATGAGGACAGTTATTCCTCAGAGCAAGATGGCAGTGATGAAGGACAAGGACAGGTGAGGGCTGCCTCCTATAGAACATAGCATAGGCTCCTCACTCTAGGCACATAGAGACATCATCAGAGGGTCTGAAGAGAGCAGATGTCCCCTGGCATCACGTGAGGTGTTGGGATGGTTGCCACTTCATCCACTTCTATGCAGCTGTGTAAAGCATAGTGGAGACTTATTACACAGTGAGACATTCAGTTTAATGGATAGAGCAGAGGGTCGGAGGCACCTACTGGAGTTAGGTCCTCTCTACTATCTTGAACTTGGTCTGTAGGACAGTGTGGGTGGAGGTGTGGTAATGTGGTTCAATTTCTCCTGGCTAGGATGTAGATGATGAAGATGATGAGATGAGGAGACCGAAGAAGTTTGGCAGGAAGCTGATGCACAGCACGTCTCTGAGCCGCCAGGTAATTACGGCTTTACGGGTGAGTCTTGTGTGTGACAGCTCTACCTCCTGGGTCACACTGTTCATAGAGTGGTCACTGTTCGGTCATTTGGCCAGCCACTTTCCCAGTCCTCCTGGCTTATGAAAGCTGGTCCAGAAGTCATTCTCCGCCATCCCCTGCACTTTTAAAGTCCTTCTTATGAACATTTCAGAGAAATTCGACATCACATGAGGTAACATCTTGCTAACCTGTTCTCAAACTTGTTTTTTACTGATTCTCTGGCATATGTTCTCATTCTGGAGTCTGTATGTGTCTGAAACCCACAGTCAATCAAATGACTTGAAAGCTTTGACTGTCTACTTTTCATCTGAGTGCCACAATGTACTGCCCACCAACAGAACAGTCCATTCCATAAATCTCCAGGACAGAGACAGTCAGAATCTGATGCCTGAGATTTACCCTGACACTAAGAAATGGGGCTCCTCAGTAGCCTCTTCAGATTGTGGAGCAGCCGTGGCACCACAAATGATGCTGCTCGCCTGGACTTGAGGTGTGACTAAGCTTCATCTTGTGTCTTCTGAGCACCTTCATCACTGTTATGTACAGGCCAAAAGAGGATAGAGGCTCCTCTGCTGTGATCTTCTTACCTCTAAGGTATTTAGGAGGTGATCTATACACATGATCCTCAAAATCTTAGGCTCTGGATCAGAGACTAGGTTGGAAAGACTGAAACTTTAAATTGTTGAGCAGGTTTAGCTGGATGGATCTCATGTGGGTAGGTATACTGTCCAGGTTCTGGGATCAGTACATATTCTGGGCTCATTGAAGTTTTGCATTAGACGATGTGCTGTGCTGGTTTAGGATCTAGATGAACAGATCCTGTATGCTGGGCTGGGTTGGGTTCTAGAAGAACATATCCTGTATCCTGGGCTGGTTTGGGTTCCAGAAGAACAGATCCTGTATCCTGGTCTGTCTTAGGTTCTAGATGAACAGATCATATATGCTGGGCTGGTTTGGGTTCTAGATGAACAGATTCTATATGATAGGCTGTCTTAGGTTCTAGATGAACAAATCCTGTATCCTGGGTTGGCTTAGGGTCTAGATGAACAGATCCTTTTTTCGATGCTGGTTCAGGTTCTAGATGAACTGATTCTATATAATAGGCTTTCATAGTTTCTAGATGAACAAATCCTGTATCCTGGGCTATCTTAGGTTCTAGGTGAACAGATCCTGTATCCTGGGCTATCATAGGTTCTAGATGAACAGATCCTGTATCCTGGGCTGTCTTAGGTTCTAGATGAACAGATCCTGTATCCTGGGCTGGTTTGGGTTCTAGATGAACAGATCCTGTATCCTGGTCTATCTTAGGTCCTAGGTTAACAGATCCTGTATACTGGGCGAGTTTGGGTTCTAGATGAACAGATCCTATATCCTGCTCTGTCTTAGGTTCTAGATGAACAGATCCTGTATCCTGGGCTGGTTTGGGTTCTAGATGAACAGATCCTGTATCCTGGTCTGTCTTAGGTCCTAGGTTAACAGATCCTGTATACTGGGCTAGTTTGGGTTCTAGATGAACAGATACTGTATCCTGGGCTGTCTTAGGTTTCAGATGAACAGATACTGAATGCTGGACTAACTTAGGTTCTAGATGAACAGATCCTGTATGTTTGGCTGGTTTAGGTTTTGGATCAGTAGCTAAGGGTCAGTTAGTTGTATGTTGTGCTGGTCGACACTCAGGTTCAGTAAATTCAGAATTTAGGTTGGCAGACTCTGAATCACTGAATATTCTGGAAAGGTTTGATCTTTCGATTAGCATATGTTCTAAGTAATATTAGACCTCCAAATTAGTGCATATTGTGGACAGGTCGAGGCTTAGTGGGCAGGTTTATGTTTGGGTATGGTACTAGGCAGGTTTATCCTTGTTATCAGCATACGGTAGGCAGGTTTAGTCTTGGGATCAGCATATGGTAGGCAGGATGGGGCACCAGATCAGCATAATGTAGGCAGGTTTAGTCTTGGGATCAGCATATGGTAGGCAGGTATAGGTTTGGGATAGGCATATGGTTCATGATACAGGATCTGTTCACCTAGAACCTAAACCAACCCAGGAAACAGGATCTGTTCTTCTGGAACCCAAACAAGCCCAGGATTCAGGATCTGTTCATCTAGAACCTAAAGCAGCACACGATACAGGATCTGTTAATCAAGAACCCAAACCAGCCATATGGTACAGGGGTGTACAGTGCTAGGACCATACGCCGCACACTGCATCACATTGGTCTACAGAAGAGGCTTCCTTCCCAGAAGGAAGCCTCTTCTAAAAATAATGCACAAGAAAGCCACAAACAGTTTTCTGAAGACATGCAGACTAAGGACATGGATTGCTGGAAACCTATTTGGTTCAGATGGTGTCAGGCGTGTGTGGCAACAACCAGGTAAGGAGTACAAAGTCAAGTGTTTCCTGCCTGCAGTCAAGCATGGTGGTGGGATTGTCTTGCTTTGGGGCTGCATGTGTGCTGCTGGCTGTGGGGGGCTACAGGTCATTGAGGGAACCATGAATGGTAGCATGATTCCCTCCCTTCTGGGCTGCAGGGCAGTATTCCAACATGATAACGACCCCAAACACCTCCAAGACGACTACTGCCTTGTAAAGAAACTGAGGGTAAAGGTGCTGGCCAAGCATGTCTCCAGACCTAAACCCTATTGAGCATCTGTGAGGCCTCCTCAAATGGAAGGTGGAGGAGGGCAAGGTCTCCAATGTCCACCAGCTCTGTGATGTTCTTATGGAGGATGGAAAAGGATTCCAGTGGAACCTGTAAAGCTTTAGTGACCTCCATGCCCAAGAGAGGTAAGGCAGTGCTGGAAAATAATGGGGGCCACACAAAATATTGACACTTTGGGCACAATTTGGCCATTTTTCTTTTTACTTAGGGGTGTTCTCCCTTTTGTTGCCAGCGGTTTAGACATTCATGGTGGTATGTTGAGTTATTTTGAGGGCACGCCCAATTTATACTGTTATACAAGCCGTACACTGACTACTTTACATTGTATCAAAGGGTCAGATTTTCGGTGGTCCCAGAAAAAGATATACAATATTTAGAAAAATGTGAGGGGTGGACTCACTTTTTTGAGAAACTGTATAGTAAGCAGGATGGGGCTTGGGATCAGCATATGGTAGACAGGTTTATTCTTGGGATCAGCATATGGTAGACAGGTTTATTCTTGGGATCAGCATATGGTAGGCAGGATGGGCCTTGGGATCAGCATATGGAAGGCAGGATGGGGATTGGGATCAGCATATGGAAGGCAGGATGGGGATTGGGATCAGCATATGGTAGACAGGTTTATTCTTGGGATCAGCATATGGAAGGCAGGATGGGGATTTGGATCAGCATATGGTAGGCAGGTTTAGTCTTGGGGTCAGCATATGGAAGGCAGGATGAGGCTTGGGATCAGCATATGGTAGGCAGGATGGGGCTTGGGATCAGCATATGGTAGGCAGGTTTAGTCTTGGGGTCAGCATATGGAAGGCAGGATGAGGCTTGGGATCAGCATATGGAAGGCAGGATGGGGATTGGGATCAGCATATGGAAGGCAGGATGGGGATTGGGATCAGCATATGGTAGACAGGTTTATTCTTGGGATCAGCATATGGAAGGCAGGATGGGGATTGGGATCAGCATATGGAAGGCAGGATGGGGATTGGGATCAGCATATGGTAGACAGGTTTATTCTTGGGATCAGCATATGGAAGGCAGGATGGGGATTGGGATCAGCATATGGTAGGCAGGATGGGCCTTGGGATCAGCATATGGAAGGCAGGATGGGGATTGGGATCAGCATATGGAAGGCAGGATGGGGATTGGGATCAGAATATGGTAGACAGGTTTATTCTTGGGATCAGCATATGGAAGGCAGGATGGGGATTGGGATCAGTATATGGAAGGCAGGATGGGGATTGGGATCAGCATATGGTAGGCAGGTTTAGTCTTGGGGTCAGCATATGGAAGGCAGGATGAGGCTTGGGATCAGCATATGGAAGGCAGGATGAGGCTTGGGATCAGCATATGGTAGACAGGTTTATTCTTGGGATCAGCATATGGAAGGCAGGATGGGGATTGGGATCAGCATATGGAAGGCAGGATGGGGCTTGGGATCAGCATATGGTAGGCAGGTTTATTCTTGGGATCAGCATATGGAAGGCAGGATGGGGCTTGGGATCAGCATATGGTAGGCAGGTTTAGTCTTGGGGTCAGCATATGGTAGGCAGGATGGGGCTTGGGATCAGCATATGGTAGGCAGGTTTAGTCTTGGGGTCAGCATATGGAAGGCAGGATGGGGCTTGGGATCAGCATATGGAAGGCAGGATGGGGCTTGGGTTCAGCATATGGTAGGCAGGTTTAGTCTTGGGGTCAGCATATGGAAGGCAGGATGGGGCTTGGGATCAGCATATGGTAGGCAGGTTTAGTCTTGGGGTCAGCATATGGAAGGCAGGATGGGGCTTGGGATCAGCATATGGAAGGCAGGATGGGGCTTGGGTTCAGCATATGGTAGGCAGGTTTAGTCTTGGGGTCAGCATATGGAAGGCAGGATGGGGCTTGGGGTCAGCATATGGTAGGCAGGTTTAGGCTTGGTATCACTATATAATAGGCAGGATGAGACTTGGGATCACGATATAAGAGATATGGTTCACTAAGGTGACACTTGGAGACTGAGATGAAAGGATCACTTTAAATAGTAAGAAAGGATGATGAAACAGGAATCCTGAGAACAAGCACTTTGGTGACAAATCTGGAGAAACCACTCTTGTGATCCCCAAAACCCCCAGAAACGTATATGTACTAGATACAGAGGAATGAGAGAACTAAGGAACTAGGTGGAGATGGCTTTAGATTATAAGTGGTACTGACAATGTAAGCCTACACTATGTAAATAATATACTGTACATAGCATTGGTTCTGTAATTTAAGCCATATAGAAAAGCTCTCCAGAGGTGATGACTTATACATACTCAAAAGTCCACAAACCCAGGATGGCAGGAGTAATGTTCCAGGGAATGTGAGGCTCCAACTCATTGTGGGGAGTTGAAGTATTTGGATGATTCTTGTCTGATGAATAGGCTGATGAGAAGCACCAATGATGGTGGATGACCACTGTGACAAGAGGAGAAGCACTAATGATGGTAGAGGAGCACTGTGAATAGAGAAGTACTAATGATGGTGGACAAACACTGTGAGAAGAGAAGAAGCACTAATGATGGTAGAGGAGCACTGTGAGAAGAGGAGAAGCACTAATGATAGTGGACGAACACTGTGAGAGGATGAGAAGCACTAATAATGGTAGAGGAGCGCTGTGAGAAGAGAAGCACTAATGATGGTGGACAAACACTGTGAGAAGAGAAGAAGCACTAATGATGGTAGAGGAGCACTGTGACAAGAGGAGAAGCACTAATGATGGTAGAGGAGCACTGGGAAAAGAGAAGAACTAATGATGGTGGACATACCTTGTGAGAAGAGAAGAAGCACTAATGATGGTAGAGGAGCACTGTGAGAAGAGGAGAAGCACTAATGATAGTGGACGAACACTGTGAGAGGATGAGAAGCACTAATAATGGTAGAGGAGCGCTGTGAGAAGAGAAGCACTAATGATGGTGGACAAACACTGTGAGAAGAGAAGAAGCACTAATGATGGTAGAGGAGCACTGTGACAAGAGGAGAAGCACTAATGATGGTAGAGGAGCACTGGGAAAAGAGAAGAACTAATGATGGTGGACATACCTTGTGAGAAGAGAAGAAGCACTAATGATGGTAGAGGAGCACTGTGAGAAGAGGAGAAGCACTAATGATAGTGGACGAACACTGTGAGAGGATGAGAAGCACTAATAATGGTAGAGGAGCACTGTGGGAAGAGGAGAAGTACTAATGATGGTGGACGAACACTGAGAGGATGAGAAGCACTAATGATGGTGGACAATGTAGTGTCCTGGAGTAGGGGTACTGTGAAGTTTGGACATTTGCCTATTTCCCCTATGCAAAGTTATAAACTTCTTACTTTATTTCACTTGAAAGGGTTAACTTATACTGTTTAATACTGTGTAACTGCATTTTATATGTATGTTGTGATATACAGGTCCTTCTCAAAAAATTAGCATATTGTGATAAAGTTCATTATTTTCTGTAATGTGCTGATAAACATTAGACTTTCATATATTTTAGATTCATTACACACCAACTGAAGTAGTTCAAGCCTTTTATTGTTTTAATATTGATGATTTTGGCCACAGCTCATGAAAACCCAAATTTCCTATCTCAAAAAATTAGCATATTTCATCCGACCAATAAAAGAAAAGTGTTTTTAATACAAAAAAAAAGTCAACCTTCAAATAATTATGTTCAGTTATGCACTCAATACTTGGTCGGGAATCCTTTTGCAGAAATGACAGCTTCAATGCAGCGTGGCATGGAGGCAATCAGCCTGTGGCACTGCTGAGGTGTTATGGAGGCCCAGGAGGCTTCAATGCAGCGTGGCATGGAGGCAATCAGCCTGTGGCACTGCTGAGGTGTTATGGAGGCCCAGGATGCTTCAATGCGGCGTGGCATGGAGGCCATCAGCCTGTGGCACTGCTGAGGTGTTATGGAGGCCCAGGATGCTTCAATGCGGCGTGGCATGGAGGCAATCAGCCTGTGGCACTGCTGAGGTGTTATGGAGGCCCAGGAGGCTTCAATGCGGCGTGGCATGGAGGCATCAGCCTGTGGCACTGCTGAGGTGTTATGGAGGCCCAGGAGGCTTCACTGCGGCGTGGCATGGAGGCAATCAGCCTGTGGCACTGCGGAGGTGTTATGGAGGCCCAGGATGCTTCAATGCGGCGTGGCATGGAGGCAATCAGCCTGTGGCACTGCTGAGGTGTTATGGAGGCCCAGGAGGCTTCAATGCGGCGTGGCATGGAGGCAGTCAGCCTGTGGCACTGCTGAGGTGTTATGGAGGCCCAGGAGGCTTCAATGCGGCGTGGCATGGAGGCAATCAGCCTGTGGCACTGCTGAGGTGTTATGGATGCCCAGGATGCTTCGATAGCGGCCTTAAGCTCATCCAGAGTGTTGGGTCTTGCGTCTCTCAACTTTCTCTTCCCAATATCCCACAGGTTCTCTATGGGGTTCAGGTCAGGAGAGTTGGCAGGCCAATTGAGCCCAGTAATACCATGGTCAGTAAACCAGTTACCAGTGGTGTTGGCACTGTGAGCAGGTGCCAGGTCGTGCTGAAAAATGAAATCTTCATCTCCATAAAGCTTTTCAGCAGATGGAAGCATGAAGTGCTCCACAATCTCCTGATAGCGGCTGCATTGACCCTGCCCTTGATAAAACACAGTGGACCAACACCAGCAGCTGACATGGCCCCCAGACCATCACTGACTGTGGGTACTTGACACTGGACTTCAGGCATTTTGGCATTTCCCTCTCCCCAGTCTTCCTCCAGACTCTGGCACCTTGATTTCCGAATGACCTGCAACAGTCCAGTGCTGCTTCTCTGTAGCCCAGGTCAGGCGCTTCTGCCGCTGTTTCTGGGGAATGCGGCCCCTGTAGCCCATTTCCTGCACACGCCTGTACACGGTGGCTCTGGATGTTTCTACTCCAGACTCAGTCCACTGCTTCCGCAGGTCCCCCAAGGTCTGGAATCGGTCCTTCTCCACAATCTTCCTCAGGGTCCGGTCACCTCTTCTCGTTGTGCAGCGTTTTCTGCCACACTTTTTCCTTCCCACAGACTTCCCACTGAGGGGCCTTGATACAGCACTCTGGGAACAGCCTATTCGGTCAGAAATTTCTTTTTGTGTCTTACCCTCTTGCTTGAGGGGGTCAATGATGGCCTTCTGGACAGCAGTCAGGTCGGCAGTCTGACCCATGATTGCGGTTTTGAGTAATGAACCAGGCTGGGAGTTTTTAAAAGCCTCAGGAATCTTTTGCAGGTGTTTAGAGTTAATTAGTTGATTCAGATGATTAGGTTAATAGCTCGTTTAGAGAACCTTTTCATGATATGCTAATTTTTTGAGATAGGAATTTTGGGTTTTCATGAGCTGTATGCCAAAATCATCAATATTAAAACAATAAAAGGCTTGAACTACTTCAGTTGGTGTGTAATGAATCTAAAATATATGAAAGTCTAATGTTTATCAGTACATTACAGAAAATAATGAACTTTATCACAATATGCTAATTTTTTTAGAAGGACCTGTATATCCTGTTCATTATCACTGTATTTACAAGGCTCTGTGGAAAGGATTAATGAACACTGAGAGACTTTTGGGACTTTGGATGAGAAGCTGGTAATTTTGCACAGCTGTCATAAGGTTTAAGAAGAGAGTGTTTTGGAGGGAAAAAGCCAGACATTGTTTACCACCAAAAGCAGACAGACTGACCTTGTGAATGTAACTCTTTTGTTATGTCTGGAAACTATTCATTGCTATTGAGTATCATTGGAGCTCTAATGTAAGTCTATGACAGATGGGAAGTGTAACATTGTATTTTTTTGTGCTGAGTTACTCCACTCCACCCCTCCCACTAGAAGGTTTCAGTATAAGGAGAGCAGTCAGAGCCCCTAGTGTTCTGCAGGTAGGGATCAGTGCTTGGAGGGGAGAATCTTCCAGCCTGCATAAGTGACCAAAACAAGACACTAGCCCTGTGAGCAAGGAGCCACCTGGACTACTGAGCCTCCAGACTTTGGCGAGAGTACCAGCCTTCTGAGAAAGAGAGGGACTGCTAGCTCAGGCCTTTCCTCAGCCACAAATTCGTCTGCCAGGGAGGAGCCTGGAGAAGCCACTCAGTGCACTGCCTGTATTGTTTTGCACCTGAATTCCTCCAGTAAAGAATCACACTGGTAACTGCACACCTTGACTCTCTGGACTTATTTCCCATTGGGGTGCACCACACTTTACCATCCCTTCTGGAGAGCAGCAACACGTGGTGACACTTCAATGGTGTCCAGGGGACCCAGCGTAGTGTTGGGGCCACCCCAAACCTGGCCACTTCAACCAGCACTGTGAGGAGATGAGAAGCCTTAATGATGGACAAGCACTGTAAGGACATGAGAAGCACTAATGATTCTGGACGAACACTGTGAGAAGATGAGAAGCACTAATGATGGTGGACCAGTACTATGTGGTGATGAGAAGCACTAATGATGGACAAGCACTATGAGCAGATGAGAAGCACTAATGATGGTGGACCAGTACTGTAAGGAGATGAGAAGCACTAGTGATGGTGATGGACAAGCACTGTGAGGACATGAGAAGCACTAATGATTGTGGATGAGCACTGTGAGGAGATGAGAAGTACTAATCATGGTGGACCAGTACTGTGAGGTAATGAGAAGCACTAATGATAGACAAGCACTATGAGGAGCTGGAGAAGCACTAATGATGGCATATAAGCACTGTGAGGTGATGAGAAGCACTAATGATGGTGGATGAGCACTGTGAGGAGATGAGAAGTACTAATCATGGTGGACCAGTACTGTGAGGTGATGAGAAGCACTAATGATAGACAAGCACTATGAGGAGATGGATGAGCACTGTGAGGAGATGAGAAGCACTAATGATGGTGAACAAGCACTGTGAGGTGATGAGAAGCACTAATGATGGACAAGCACTATTAGGAGATGAGAAGCACTAATGATGGCAGAGGAGCACTGTGAGGTGATGAGAAGCACTAATGATGGAGGACGAGCACTGTGAGATGAGAAGCACTAATGATGGTGAACAAGCACTGTGATGAGAAGCACTAGTGATGGACAAGCACTGTCAGGAGATTAGAAGCACTAATGATTGGGGATGAGCACTGTGAGGAGATGAGAAGTACTAATCATGGTGGACCAGTACTGTGAGGTAATGAGAAGCACTAATCATGGCATATAAGCACTGTGAGGTGATGAGAAGCACTAATAATTGCATATAAGCACTGTGATGAGAAGCACTAATGATGGACAAGCACTGTGAGGAGATGAGAAGCACTAATGATGGCAGATGAGCACTGTGAGGAGATGAGAAGCACTAATGATGGCAGATGAGCACTATGAGGAGATGAGAAGCACTACTGATGGTGGATGAGCACTGTGAGGAGATGAGAAGTACTAATCATGGTGGACCAGTACTGTGAGGTAATGAGAAGCACTAATGATAGACAAGCACTATGAGGAGCTGGAGAAGCACTAATGATGGCATATAAGCACTGTGATGAGAAGCACTAATAATGGCATATAAGCAATGTGATGAGAAGCACTAATGATGGACAAGCACTATGAGGAGATGAGAAGCACTAATAATGGCATATAAGCAATGTGATGAGAAGCACTAATGATGGCAGATGAGCACTATGAGGAGATGAGAAGCACTAATAATGGCAGATGAGCACTATGAGGAGATGAGAAGCACTACTGATGGTGGATGAGCACTGTGAGGAGATGAGAAGTACTAATCATGGTGGACCAGTACTGTGAGGTAATGAGAAGCACTAATGATAGACAAGCACTATGAGGAGCTGGAGAAGCACTAGTGATTGTGGATGAGCACTGTAAGGAGATGAGAAGCACTAATGATGGTGAACAAGCACTGTGAGGTGATGAGAAGCACTAATGATGGTGGATGAGCACTGTGAGGAGATGAGAAGTACTAATCATGGTGGACCAGTACTGTGAGGTGATGAGAAGCACTAATGATAGACAAGCACTATGAGGAGATGGATGAGCACTGTGAGGAGATGAGAAGCACTAATGATGGTGAACAAGCACTGTGAGGTGATGAGAAGCACTAATGATGGCATATAAGCACTGTGATGAGAAGCACTAATGATGGCAGATGAGCACTATGAGGAGATGAGAAGCACTACTGATGGTGGATGAGCACTGTGAGGAGATGAGAAGTACTAATCATGGTGGACCAGTACTGTGAGGTAATGAGAAGCACTAATGATAGACAAGCACTATGAGGAGCTGGAGAAGCACTAGTGATTGTGGATGAGCACTGTAAGGAGATGAGAAGCACTAATGATGGTGGACAAGCACTGTGAGGTGATGAGAAGCACTAATGATGGTGGATGAGCACTGTGAGGAGATGAGAAGTACTAATCATGGTGGACCAGTACTGTGAGGTGATGAGAAGCACTAATGATAGTGTCGGGATTCGAACCCGTGACCAGCCACATCCCAGGCAGTAGCCCTGCTTACTAGGCTACCATCCTCTCTGGACATTCCTCCCTGAAACCTATTAGTTAACCTCAGTCTTGCCAAGCCTTGCTCATCACCCTTGATTCCCCACACCTGGTACTTCCCTATATAAGTCCAGCACCTTGCACTCTAGCTTGCTGATTATTGAGCTCCTGAGCCTTGATCAAGCTTCTCCTCATCTGTTGCTCTTGCTACTGCTGGAAGTCCACTGCTGACCAGGAATTGCCTACCGACTACTCTTCTGCCTTATCCCTACCTACTGAACTGCTACCACCGTTGCCATCCGGATTGTCTGACCACGCTTACTGCCGCCTGCCCTGACCCACCGCCTGCCTACCGACTACTCTTCTGCCTTATCCCTACCTACTGAACTGCTACCACCGTTGCCATCCGGATTGTCTGACCACGCTTACTACCTGCCTGCGGTCCTTGCCACTGGGCTCCACTCCTACCTCCAGCCAGCGGTCCTCTGACACAGGTGAGCCTGTAGGACTGTTACAGATAGACAAGCACTATGAGGAGATGGATGAGCACTGTGAGGAGATGAGAAGCACTAATGATGGTGAACAAGCACTGTGAGGTGATGAGAAGCACTAATGATGGACAAGCACTATTAGGAGATGAGAAGCACTAATGATGGACAAGCACTATTAGGAGATGAGAAGCACTAATGATGGCAGAGGAGCACTGTGAGGTGATGAGAAGCACTAATGATGGAGGATGAGCACTGTGAGATGAGAAGCACTAATGATGGTGAACAAGCACTGTGATGAGAAGCACTAGTGATGGACAAGCACTGTCAGGAGATTAGAAGCACTAATGATTGTGGATGAGCCCTATGAGGAGATGAGAAGTACTAATCATGGTGGATGAGCCCTATGAGGAGATGAGAAGTACTAATCATGGTGGATGAGCACTGTGAGGAGATGAGAAGCACTAATGATGGCAGATGAGCACTGTGAGATGAGAAGCACTAATGATGGTGGACCAGTACTGTGACTGTGAGGAGATGAGAAGCACTAATGATTGTGGATGAGCACTGTGAGGAGATGATAAGTACTAATCATGGTGGTAAGGTGATGAGAAGCACTAGTGATGGACAAGCACTATGAGGAGATGAGAAGCACTAATGATGGTGGACCAGTACTGTGAGGTGATGACCAGCACTAGTGATGAACAAGCACTGTGAGGAGATGAGAAGCACTAATGATTGTGGATGAGCCCTATGAGGAGATGAGAAGTACTAATCATGGTGAATGAGCACTGTGAGGAGATGAGAAGCACTAATGATGGCAGATGAGCACTGTGAGGAGATGAGAAGCACTAATGATGGCAGATGAGCACTGTGAGATGAGAAGCACTAATGATGGTGGACCAGTACTGTGACTGTGAGGAGATGAGAAGCACTAATGATTGTGGATGAGCACTGTGAGGAGATGATAAGTACTAATCATGGTGGTAAGGTGATGAGAAGCACTAGTGATGGACAAGCACTATGAGGAGATGAGAAGCACTAATGATGGTGGACCAGTACTGTGAGGTGATGACCAGCACTAGTGATGAACAAGCACTGTGAGGAGATGAGAAGCACTAATGATTGTGGATGAGCCCTATGAGGAGATGAGAAGTACTAATCATGGTGGATGAGCACTGTGAGGAGATGAGAAGTACTAATGATTGTGGATGAGCCCTATGAGGAGATGAGAAGTACTAATCATGGTGGATGAGCACTGTGAGGAGATGAGAAACACTAATGATGGCAGATGAGCACTGTGAGATGAGAAGCACTAATGATGGTGGACCAGTACTGTGACTGTGAGGAGATGAGAAGCACTAATGATTGTGGATGAGCACTGTGAGGAGATGATAAGTACTAATCATGGTGGTGAGGAGATGAGAAGCACTAATGATTGTGGATGAGCCCTATGAGGAGATGAGAAGTACTAATCATGGTGAATGAGCACTGTGAGGAGATGAGAAGCACTAATGATGGCAGATGAGCACTGTGAGATGAGAAGCACTAATGATGGCAGATGAGCACTGTGAGATGAGAAGCACTAATGATGGTGGACCAGTACTGTGACTGTGAGGAGATGAGAAGCACTAATGATTGTAGATGAGCACTGTGAGGAGATGAGAAGCACTAATGATTGTGGATGAGCCCTATGAGGAGATGAGAAGTACTAATCATGGTGGATGAGCACTGTGAGGAGATGAGAAACACTAATGATAGCAGATGAGCACTGTGAGATGAGAAGCACTAATGATGGTGGACCAGTACTGTGACTGTGAGGAGATGAGAAGCACTAATGATTGTAGATGAGCACTGTGAGGAGATGAGAAGCACTAATGATTGTAGATGAGCACGGTGAGGAGACGAGAAGCACTAATGATGGCAGATGAGCACGGTGAGGAGACGAGAAGCACTAATGATGGCAGATGAGCACGGTGAGGAGACGAGAAGCACTAATGATGGCAGATGAGTACTGTGAGGAGATGAGAAGCACTAATGATGGCAGATGAGCACTGTGAGATGAGAAGCACTAATGATGGTGGACCAGTACTGTGACTGTGAGGAGATGAGAAGCACTAATGATTGTGGATGAGCACTGTGAGGAGATGATAAGTACTAATCATGGTGGTGAGGAGATGAGAAGCACTAATGATTGTGGATGAGCCCTATGAGGAGATGAGAAGTACTAATCATGGTGAATGAGCACTGTGAGGAGATGAGAAGCACTAATGATGGCAGATGAGCACTGTGAGATGAGAAGCACTAATGATGGTGGACCAGTACTGTGACTGTGAGGAGATGAGAAGCACTAATGATTGTAGATGAGCACTGTGAGGAGATGATAAGTACTAATCATGGTGGTGAGGTGATGAGAAGCACTAGTGATGGACAAGCACTGTGAGGAGATGAGAAGCACTAATGATGGTGGAAGAGCACTGTGAGGAGATGAGAAGCACTAATGATGGCAGATGAGCACTGTGAGGAGATGAGAAGCACTAATGATGGCAGATGAGCACTGTGAGGAGATGAGAAGCACTAATGATGGACAAGCACTGTGAGGAGATGAGAAGCACTAATGATGGTGGAAGAGCACGGTGAGGAGACGAGAAGTAGATGATGCTTCTGAGTAACTGAGTTGAGACGTAGCTGGCACTGAGGGATCTGTGAATTTGTGAGGGGGCTGCTCATGGACGTGTGAGTTTGGTTGTTGACTGACTTTCTGAGACCAGTGTGGAGGTTGTGGTTTATAGACAGGTGTGGAAACTCAGATCTCTCTGTGACCAGTGTAGGGGTGCAATAGTTTTTGTCTGCCCAAAAGCTAGCATAGTTAATAGGGTCCAGCGGTAAATGGCAGAATTTGGCTCGGCCAGATCCAGTTAATTCCAGCAAGCTGTTCTCTCCTGATGCCTCTCAGATACAGAGAAGTGGAGAATAATGGAAGACATTATAGAGAAGTTTATAGCTTATAGATGTGAATCCAGTAGCTATGTGGCAGTAAGACACTTGCTGCTCCCTCCTCCTCCCCCTTCCCCTCTCCATCTTTTGGCAGTTGTAATCTGATCCCTCAGTGAGCTGACAGTCCTACATTGTCCCTCACAAATGATTTAGCTGAGAATTCAGAGGTAGAGCCTACATGAGTTTTAAACAAAATTTGCATAATGGCTGTGCTTCTTTGTTTGGGCTTTTCGGAAGTCTCTTTCAGCCATATTATTCCCTGTTTCTGCTGCACAGCTAGATACATTTCTCTCAGAAGCAAGGGCATCTCCCTTCTGCCAGTTCTGTATGCAGTGACCTTACTTCCCACTGTGTTTTTCTTCCAGAGACCTCAGAAGGCTGATAATGAGGGCTATAACACACACTTACAGAAAGGCAGGAGGCTCCTGCGAGTTCAGAAGCAGAGTGCAAGCAGTTCTTTTATCAGGCTTAGGATTTTAGCTAGTTCTGACTCGCCCTGACTTCCTCTCAGCCATCTTCTGAGTCTCTGTTAGCCACGATGGATCTTGCCTGAGTTAGGTGGAAGTTAGAGCCCTAGTGGCCATGACTTTACAGCTTTTTCCAGGTGGAGGCAGGTGGTCTTTTAAATTAAGGGATTTAGAAATTTGCCAATTACACCATTCTCTATTAAATGAACTGAAATTGTGTGAAAGCAAAAGATCCTGATAAGTGGAGAAAGAGGCATCTATCTCTGATAAAAATATGTTATTCTATATATTATATTCACCTATGACCTACTCAGCCATGCCATTTATCTATGACCAATGGGAGTAGAGTATTGATCAGCAGGGGTCCGACACATGTTAGAAGAAGCTGTGGTGCTCCGGTCAGCGCTCCTCCCTGCTCGCCAAGCACAGCGCTGTCATTGAATAGTGGCTGTTCTTGGTACTGCAGCCGCCCACTATATACTCCGCTGTATATAGGTCATGTGACTGGCTGAAGGTAACGTCACTGGCCTAGGAAAAGACTGCAGCGCTGACCTCAGTGATCGTCGGGGTCCTGGAGTCAGACCCCCCAGTCAGATACCAGTAACCTATCCTGAGTATAGGTCAGCAATTTCAAGAAGATCAATGGCAGAAATAGAACACTGGGCCCATCTCGTCACCCTCATGGAGTCAAGGGAATCTGTCGTCCGCGCCCCTATGTACTCCCACCCAGCCCCCAATAGCTATTGCCTAGCTGATTACAATGGGCCCTGGTTCTGTGGCTCCCCTGCAGAGAAATACCTCCTTATAGCAATATGCAGACGAGGACGGCACTGATGATGTCATCGCACTGAAGCTCTGTTAGGCCCCGCCCCTAGCTCAGACTGCTGCTTGACAGGGCCAGGCACTAGGCACATAAGTTTACCTGGCCCTGTATCCTCAGGCACGCGTGGATCGTTAGCAAACTGGCACAGTCTCTGCCAAGACAAAAACTGCGCACGTGCCCATATGAAAACAGCCAGCGCGTGCGCATTGCACTAAATGCCTTATTTGCAAAAAGATAAGGGTCATTTATGACTATATATACCACTTTTTTGGCACACCGTGGTGCTGCAGAATCGGGGACTTCTTCCCTGCTCACGCCAGGTCTAATAAAAAGTGGGTGGGTCGGCAGGCCCGCCTCATTCACCATTTTCTATGCCAGCTATAGGGCTTATTAAGACTGGCATTTAGGACGCTGTTCTTAATAAATGTGCCCCTAAATTTTTATGCAGAGGAGTCGGCAATCGACAAAACAAGGGCACCATTAAAATCCAGCGAGCAATACCTACGTGTCACCCTGGGCTTGGCTACATAGTGATGTCACTGATGGCAGACGTGTGTGACTACCAAGTTCATGGACAGGTGTGTGGGGCTCATGGACAGGTGTCTGGTGCATCTATGTAACTAGTATTGGCTGGGGCAGTTCATATGGTGTGGGTGCCCCCTTTTGGCAGTAGAGATTCATACCTCTGTGACTTTTTCCTTGTGACCACTGTAAGTGGAGCAGTTAATGGACAGCTAAGTAGTGCCCCCTTTGACCAGTGTTGGCAGGAGTGATTTGTGGTCAGGTGTGTGTAGCCCCCTGGTTACCAATACCGGTAGCTTCATGGTCAGGTATGTGATGACTCCCATGTTAACATTTTTGGTAGCAGTGGTTCATGTACAGGTGTATCTCCTGTTATGAGACACTGTGAATAGAGATCAGTGGTGCAGTTTGTGGACAGGGGCGAGCGTATCTGCTGTGACCAGAGTTGGGTGGTGCAGTTTATGGACAGGGACGTGGGTATCTGCTGTGACCAGAGCTGGGTGGAGCAGTTTATGGACCGTAGTGTGGGTTCCTCCTGTGACCAGAGTTGGGTGGAGCAGTTTATGGACCGTAGTGTGGGTTCCTCCTGTGACCAGAGCTGGGTGGAGAAGTTTATAGACAGTAGTGTGGGTTCCTCCTGTGACCAGAGCTGGGTCGCGCAGTTTATGGACAGTAGTGTGGGTTCCTCCTGTGACCAGAGTTGGGTGGAGCAGTATATGGACAGTAGTGTGGATTCCTCCTGAGACCAGAGCTGGGTGGAGCAGTTTATAGACAGTAGTGTGGGTTCCTCCTGTGACCAGAGCTGGGTGGAGAAGTTTATGGACAGTAGTGTGGGTTCCTCCTGTGACCAGAGTTGGGTGGAGCAGTTTATGGACCGTAGTGTGGGTTCCTCCTGTGACCAGAGTTGGGTGGAGCAGTTTATGGACCGTAGTGTGGGTTCCTCCTGTGACCAGAGTTGGGTGGAGCAGTTTATGGACAGTAGTGTGGGTTCCTCCTGTGTCCAGAGCTGGGTGGAGCAGTATATGGACAGTAGTGTGGGTTCCTCCTGTGACCAGAGCTGGGTGGAGCAGTTTATGGACAGTAGTGTGGGTTCCTCCTGTGACCAGAGTTGGGTGGAGCAGTTTATGGACAGTAGTGCGGGTTCCTCCTGTGACCAGAGTTGGGTGGAGCAGTTTATGGACAGTAGTGTGGGTTCATCCTGTGACCAGAGTTGGGTGGAGCAGTTTATGGACAGTAGTGTGGGTTCCTCCTGTGGCCAGAGCTGGGTGGAGCAGTTTATGGAGAGTAGTGTGGGTTCCTCCTGTGACCAGAGCTGGGTGGAGCAGTATATGGACAGTAGTGTGGGTTCCTCCTGTGACCAGAGCTGGGTGGAGCAGTTTATGGACAGTAGTGTGGGTTCCTCCTGTGACCAGAGCTGGGTGGAGCAGTTTATGGACAGTAGTGTGGGTTCCTCCTGTGACCAGAGTTGGGTGGAGCAGTTTATGGACAGTAGTGAGGGTTCCTCCTGTGACCAGAGTTGGGTGGAGCAGTTAATGGACAGTAGTGTGGGTTCCTCCTGTGACCAGAGTTGGGTGGAGCAGTTTATGGACAGTAGTGTGGGTTCCTCCTGTGACCAGAGCTGGGTGGAGCAGTTTATGGACAGTAGTGTGGGTTCCTCCTGTGACCAGAGTTGGGTGGAGCAGTTTATGGACAGTAGTGCGGGTTCCTCCTGTGACCAGAGTTGGGTGGAGCAGTATATGGACAGTAGTGTGGGTTCCTCCTGTGACCAGAGCTGGGTGGAGCAGTTTATGGACAGTAGTGTGGGTTCCTCCTGTGACCAGAGCTGGGTGGAGCAGTTTATGGACAGTAGTGTGGGTTCTTCCTGTGACCAGAGTTGGGTGGAGCAGTTTATGGACAGTAGTGTGGGTTCCTCCTGTGGCCAGAGCTGGGTGGAGCAGTTTATGGACAGTAGTGTGGGTTCCTCCTGTGACCAGAGCTGGGTGGAGCAGTATATGGACAGTAGTGTGGGTTCCTCCTGTGACCAGAGCTGGGTGGAGCAGTTTATGGACAGTAGTGTGGGTTCCTCCTGTGACCAGAGCTGGGTGGAGCAGTTTATGGACAGTAGTGTGGGTTCCTCCTGTGACCAGAGTTGGGTGGAGCAGTTTATGGACAGTAGTGCGGGTTCCTCCTGTGACCAGAGTTGGGTGGAGCAGTTAATGGACAGTAGTGTGGGTTCCTCCTGTGACCAGAGTTGGGTGGAGCAGTTTATGGACAGTAGTGTGGGTTCCTCCTGTGACCAGAGCTGGGTGGAGCAGTTTATGGACAGTAGTGTGGGTTCCTCCTGTGACCAGAGTTGGGTGGAGCAGTTTATGGACAGTAGTGCGGGTTCCTCCTGTGACCAGAGCTGGGTGGAGCAGTTAATGGACAGAAGTGTGGGTTCCTCCTGTGACCAGAGCTGGGTGGAGCAGTTTATGGACAGTAGTGTGGGTTCCTCCTGTGACCAGAGTTGGGTGGAGCAGTTTATGGACAGTAGTGCGGGTTCCTCCTGTGACCAGAGTTGGGTGGAGCAGTTAATGGACAGTAGTGTGGGTTCCTCCTGTGACCAGAGTTGGGTGGAGCAGTTTATGGACAGTAGTGTGGGTTCTTCCTGTGACCAGAGCTGGGTGGAGCAGTTTATGGACAGTAGTGTGGGTTCCTCCTGTGACCAGAGTTGGGTAGAGCAGTTTATGGACAGTAGTGTGGGTTCCTCCTGTGACCAGAGCTGGGTGGAGCAGTTTATGGACAGTAGTGTGGGTTCCTCCTGTGACCCGAGTTGGGTGGAGCAGTTTATGGACAGTAGTGTGGGTTCCTCCTGTGACCAGAGTTGGGTGGAGCAGTTAATGGACAGTAGTGTGGGTTCCTCCTGTGACCAGAGTTGGGTGGAGCAGTTTATGGACAGTAGTGTGGGTTCTTCCTGTGACCAGAGCTGGGTGGAGCAGTTTATGGACAGTAGTGTGGGTTCCTCCTGTGACCAGAGTTGGGTAGAGCAGTTTATGGACAGTAGTGTGGGTTCCTCCTGTGACCAGAGCTGGGTGGAGCAGTTTATGGACAGTAGTGAGGGTTCCTCCTGTGACCCGAGTTGGGTGGAGCAGTTTATGGACAGTAGTGTGGGTTCCTCCTGTGACCAGAGCTGGGTGGAGCAGTTTATGGACAGTAGTGTGGGTTCCTCCTGTGACCAGAGCTGGGTGGAGCAGTTTATGGACAGTAGTGCGGGTTCCTCCTGTGACCAGAGTTGGGTGGAGCAGTTTATGGACAGTAGTGTGGGTTCCTCCTGTGACCAGAGCTGGGTGGAGCAGTTTATGGACAGTAGTGTGGGTTCCTCCTGTGACCAGAGTTGGGTGGAGCAGTTTATGGACAGTAGTGCGGGTTCCTCCTGTGACCAGAGTTGGGTGGAGCAGTTTATGGACAGTAGTGTGGGTTCCTCCTGTGACCAGAGCTGGGTGGAGCAGTTTATGGACAGTAGTGTGGGTTCCTCCTGTGACCAGAGCTGGGTGGAGCAGTTTATGGACAGTAGTGTGGGTTCCTCCTGTGACCAGGCTTGGAGTGGTCCTGCTCTGCGTTGTGCATGCTTCTTGTGTATCACTCTTGCTTCCATTTGTTGTACATCAATATAGAGTTGTAATTTTCTCCTCTTTCATTTTCAGCCAAATTTTAAACAGAAGTTTGTGTCTTTGTTGAAGAGGTTCAAAGTTAATGATGATGTGAGTCTTCCTGAAAACAAGCACTCTCATCATCCCCACCATCCATTGTTTTCATATGTGGACACCTGCAGCCATTGTCCTTGCTGACCAGGCCTGTGACATACGGTGATGTGGCAGATGACCGAGCTGCGGTGCCGCCCTTACAGAGTGCCCCCTCCTCTTCATACGACAAATATGGTGTCCATGTCACAGGGTGGTTCAGGAAGGACACGGCCATCATACATAGACAATTCACCATTCATTTCATCTACTTTTACTGTGAGGTCCATGATTTAAATTTCATTTCATCATCATAATATGACTTATACAGAGTGACTGTCATCACACCACCTGGATCCCAGTGATCTCTATAGAGCCAGTATCGTCACACCACCTAGATCCAGTGATCTCTATAGAGAAAGTGACATCACACCACCTAGATCCCAGTGATCTCTACAGAGCCAGTGTCATCGCACCACCTAGATCTCAGTGATCTCTACAGAGCCAGTGTCATCACACCACCTAGATCCCAGTCATCTATATAGAGCCATTATCGTCACACCACCTGGATCCAGTGATCTCTATAGAGAAAGTGACATCACACCACCTAAATCCCAGTGATATTTCTAGAGCTATTATTGCATATCACCTAGATCCCAGTGATCTCTATAGAGCCAGTGTCATCACACCACCTAGATCCCAGTGATCTCTATAGAGCCAGTGTCATCACACCACCTAGATCCCAGTAATCTTTATAGAGCCAGTATCGTCACACCACCTAGATCCAGTGATATTTATAGCGCTAGTGTCATCACACCACCTAGATCCCAGTGATCTCTAGAGCCAGTATCATCACACCACCTAGATCCCAGTGATCTCGATAGATCCATTGTCATCATACCACCTAGATCCCAGTGATCTCTATGAGCCAGTGTCATCACACCACCTAGATCCCAGTGATCTCTATAGAGCTATTATCATCATATCGCCTAGATCCTAGTGATCGCTATAAAGCCAGTGTCATCACACCACCTAGATCCCAGTGATCTCTATAGAGCCATTATCATCATACCACCTAGATCCCAGTAATCTCTATAGAGCCAGTGTCATCACACCACCTAGATCTCAGTGATCTCTATGGAGCCAGGGTCATCACACCACCTAGATATCAGTGATCTCTATGGAGCCAGTATCGTCACACCACCTAGATCCCAGAAATATCTATAGAGCCAGTGTCATCACACCACCTAGATCCCAGTGATCTCTATAGATCCAGGGTCATCACACCACCTAGATCCCAGTGATCTCTATAGAGCCAGTGTCATCACACCACCTAGATCCCAGTGATGTCTATAGATCCAGTGCCATCACACCACCTAGATCCCAGTGATCTCTATAGATCCAGTGGCATCACACCACCTAGATCCCAGTGATCTCTATAGAGCCAGTGTCATCACACCACCTAGATCCCAGTGATCTCTATAGGTCCAGTGCTATCACACCACCTATATCCCAGTGATCTCTATAGATCCAGTGTAATCACACCACCTAGATCCCAGTGATATCTTTAGAGCTAGTGTCATCACACCACCTTGATCCCAGTGATCTCTATAGAGCCAGTATCGTCACACCACCTAGATCCAGTGATCTCTATAGAGAAAGTGACATCACACCACCTAGATCCCAGTGATCTCTACAGAGCCAGTGTCATCGCACCACCTAGATCTCAGTGATCTCTACAGAGCCAGTGTCATCACACCACCTAGATCCCAGTCATCTATATAGAGCCAGTATCGTCACACCACCTAGATCCAGTGATCTCTATAGAGAAAGTGACATCACACCACCTAAATCCCAGTGATATTTATAGAGCTATTATTGCATATCACCTAGATCCCAGTGATCTGTATAGAGCCAGTGTCATCACACCACCTAAATCCCAGTGATATTTATAGAGCTATTATTATCATATCACCTAGATCCCAGTGATCTCTATAGAGCCAGTGTCATCACACCACCTAGATCCCAGTGATCTCTATAAAGCCAGTATCATCACACCACCTAGATCCCAGTGATCTCTATAAAGCAGTGTCATCACACCACCTATATCTCAGTGATCTCTATAGAGCCAGTGTCATCACACCACCTAGATCCCAGTAATCTTTATAGAGCCAGTATCGTCACACCACCTAGATCCAGTGATATTTATAGAGCTAGTGTCATCACACCACCTAGATCCCAGTGATCTCTAGAGCCAGTATCATCACACCACCTAGATCCCAGTGATCTCGATAGATCCATTGTCATCATACCACCTAGATCCCAGTGATCTCTATGAGCCAGTGTCATCACACCACCTAGATCCCAGTAATCTTTATAGAGCCAGTATCGTCACACCACCTAGATCCAGTGATATTTATAGAGCTAGTGTCATCACACCACCTAGATCCCAGTGATCTCTAGAGCCAGTATCATCACACCACCTAGATCCCAGTGATCTCGATAGATCCATTGTCATCATATCACCTAGATCCCAGTGATCTCTATGAGCCAGTGTCATCACACCACCTAGATCCCAGTGATCTCTATAGAGCCATTATCATCATACCACCTAGATCCCAGTAATCTCTATAAAGCCAGTATCACACACCACCTAGATCTCAGTGATCTCTATGGAGCCAGGGTCATCACACCACCTAGATCTCAGTGATCTCTATGGAGCCAGTATCGTCACACCACCTAGATCCCAGGGATATCTATAGAGCCAGTGTCATCACACCACCTAGATCCCAGTGATCTCTATAGATCCAGGGTCATCACACCACCTAGATCCCAGTGATCTCTATAGAGCCAGTGTCATCACACCACCTAGATCCCAGTGATGTCTATAGATCCAGTGCCATCACACCACCTAGATCCCAGTGATATCTATAGATCCAGTGGCATCACACCACCTAGATCCCAGTGATCTCTATAGGTCCAGTGCTATCACACCACCTATATCCCAGTGATCTCTATAGATCCAGTGTAATCACACCACCTAGATCCCAGTGATATCTTTAGAGCTAGTGTCATCACACCACCTTGATCCCAGTCATCTCTATTGAGCCAGTGTCATCACACCACCTAGATCCGAGTAATCTCTATAGAGACAGTGTCATCACACCACCTAGATCCCAGTGATCTCTATGGAGCCAGTGTCATCACACCACCTAGATCCCAGTAATATCTTTAGAGCCAGTGTCATCACACCACCTAGATCCGAGTAATCTCTATAGAGACAGTGTCATCACACCACCTAGATCCCAGTGATCTCTATGGAGCCAGTGTCATCACACCACCTAGATCCCAGTAATATCTTTAGAGCCAGTGTCATCACACCACCTATATTCCAGTGATCTCTATAGAGCCAGTGTCATCACACCACCTAGATCCCAGTGATCTCTATAGAGACAGTGTCATCACACCACCTAGATCCCAGTGATATCTTTAGAGCCAGTGTCATCACACCACCTAGATCCCAGTGATCTCTATAGAGCCAGTGTCATCTCACCACCTAGATCCCAGTGATCTCTATAGAGCCAGTGTCATCACACCACTTAGATCCCAGTGATCTCTATAGAGCCAGTGCTATCACACCACCTAGATCCCAGTGATCTCTATAGATCCAGTGTAATCACACCACCTAGATCCCAGTGATATCTTTAGAGCTAGTGTCATCACACCACCTTGATCCCAGTGATCTCTATAGAGCCAGTGTCATCACACTACCTAGATCCGAGTGATCTCTATAGAGACAGTGTCATCACACCACCTGGATCCCAGTGATCTCTATAGAGCCAGTGACATCACACCACCTAGATCCCAGTGATCCTTATAGAGCCAGTGTAATCACACCACCTAGATCATACTGATCTCTATAGATCCATTGTCATCACCACCTAGATCCCAGTGATCTCTATAGAGACAGTGTCATCACACCACCTAGATCCCAGTGATCTCTATAGAGGCAGTATCGTCACACCACCTAGATCCCAGTGATCCTTATAGAGCCAGTGTAATCACACCACCTAGATCCCAGTGATCCTTATAGAGCCAGTGTAATCACACCACCTAGATCCCAGTGATCCTTATAGAGCCAGTGTAATCACACCACCTAGATCCCAGTGATCCTTATAGAGCCAGTGTAATCACACCACCTAGATCCCAGTGATCCTTATAGAGCCAGTGTAATCACACCACCTAGATCATACTGATCTCTATAGATCCATTGTCATCACCACCTAGATCCCAGTGATCTCTATAGAGGCAGTATCGTCACACCACCTAGATCCCAGTGATCCTTATAGAGCCAGTGTAATCACACCACCTAGATCCCAGTAATCCTTATAGAGCCAGTGTAATCACACCCCCTAGATCCCAGTGATCCTTATAGAGCCAGTGTAATCACACCACCTAGATCCGAGTAATCTCTATAGAGACAGTGTCATCACACCACCTGGATCCCAGTGATCCTTATAGAGCCAGTGTAATCACACCACCTAGATCCCAGTGATCCTTATAGAGCCAGTGTAATCACACCACCTAGATCCCAGTGATCCTTATAGAGCCAGTGTAATCACACCACCTAGATCATACTGATCTCTATAGATCCATTGTCATCACCACCTAGATCCCAGTGATCTCTATAGAGACAGTGTCATCACACCACCTAGATCCAAGAGCAGGAAACGGCAACCTTCGGTACTCTGACTCCTTTTAAACTACAACTCCCAGCATGCTCATGTTCTTGTAACTCATAGAAGTGATAGGAGGATTCTGGGAGTTGTAGTTTCAGAACAGCTGGAGGTTGCTGATCCGTTCCCTCGATCATTCCTTCCTCCCTCCATGATACGTCACTTTGAGGTCTAGGACAAGTCTATTCTCTACAGACCTCAGAGGACTGTCTATGGTAGGGACATCTTCAGCTCAGGGACCCCCCAGGGCTCTGCACCCACAAGGACATCTGTTCATTGGTGGTAGACGTGTCTTCTGGTGACTCCTGGGCCATTGTCCTCTTACCCCTGCAGACATTGGACACAGAACACACGTGTCGGGAGCAGGAGGAAGACGAGGAGCTTGGCCTCCTATATGACAGTCTGGATGAGTGCAACAATAGCGAGAGTGGCTTCGACATAGAAGACAATGACAGTGTCCTCAGCACCCCGAAACCAACGCTGAGGTGAGGGCGATGGGCACCCCCGAACCCTAATGTGTCCTCACACACCCCGGTGTACCCTCTGTATATAGCGTCACCCCAATGTACCCTCAGTGTGTAGCGTCACCCCAATGTACCCTCATATACCGTCACCTCGATGTACCCTCAGTATGTAGCGTCACCCCAATGTACCCTCTGTATATAGCGTCACCCCAATGTACCCTCATATACCGTCACCTCGATGTACCCTCAGTATGTAGCGTCACCCCAATGTACCCTCTGTATATAGCGTCACCCCAATGTACCCTCATATACCGTCACCTCGATGTACCCTCAGTATGTAGCGTCACCCCAATGTACCCTCAGTATGTAGCGTCACCCCAATGTACCCTCATATACCGTCACCTCGATGTACCCTCAGTATGTAGCGTCACCCCAATGTACCCTCATTATATAGCGTCACCCCGATGTACCCTCAGTATATAGCGTCACCCCAATGTACCCTCATTATATAGCGTCACCCCGATGTACCCTCATTATATAGCGTCACCCAGATGTACCCTCATTATATAGCGTCACCCCGATGTACCCTCATTATATAACGTCACCCCAATGTACCCTCATACCGTCACCCCGATGTACCCTCAGTATGTAGCGTCACCTCGATGTACCCTCAGTATGTAGCGTCACCCCAATGTACCCTCTGTATATAGCGTCACCCCAATGTACCCTCAGTATGTAGCGTCACCTCGATGTACCCTCAGTATGTAGCGTCACCCCAATGTACCCTCATATAGCGTCACCTCGATGTACCCTCAGTATGTAGCGTCACCCCAATGTACCCTCATATAGCGTCACCTCGATGTACCCTCAGTATGTAGCGTCACCCCAATGTACCCTCAGTATGTAGCGTCACCTCGATGTACCCTCAGTATGTAGCGTCACCCCAATGTACCCTCAGTATGTAGCGTCACCCCGATGTACCCTCAGTATGTAGCGTCACCCCAATGTACCCTCATATAGCGTCACCTCGATGTACCCTCAGTATGTAGCGTCACCCCAATGTACCCTCATATAGCGTCACCTCGATGTACCCTCAGTATGTAGCGTCACCCCAATGTACCCTCAGTATGTAGCGTCACCTCGATGTACCCTCAGTATGTAGCGTCACCCCAATGTACCCTCATCATATAGCGTCACCCCGATGTACCCTCAGTATGTAGCGTCACCCCAATGTACCCTCATTATATAGCGTCACCTCGATGTACCCTCAGTATATAGCGTCACCCCAATGTACCCTCAGTATGTAGC